>NW_015387034.1:470481-515950 GCF_001527695.2 Protobothrops mucrosquamatus
TCTTTCTTTCTTTCTTTTTCTACCTGAGTATGAAATAAGCTGCATAGCCTCTAAATGAACTGGTTAATTACTAATATGTAATGGATCCTGGGATGTGGGGGGAGGTGCACAGGGTTTTAATTGGCTTTCAAGCCTACAATGAAAAATATCCGACATGCTGAGAGTGATAGGCTTCTAGTCTCTAAGTCAACAAATTTATCAAGAATTTTTCTGAATGAAATATCTGTCATAAAGGCATAATCAATAGCCTTTGTTTTAGGATCTTCTTCATAGTGAAACCACAAAATCATTAGTAGGTGAAATGGGACAACCACACAGTGGTTTCAGTGTGGTATTGGATTCTAGACCATTCAAGCTAATCTGATCAGAAGACCTTAGCTCTTTTATGCATGAGGGAGTTTAAATTTTCCAAGAATTGAAGTCCAGACTAAATATAATGCAAAGGATACATAGATTCTTAAAATAGTCTTAAAATTCTGCTAAAAGCAATGATAAGTGGTCTAATTTAATTTGGAGCCAGGTTATTGGGAATTGGTCTGTTTTCTGTACACCATGGGCGTGATCAAAATTGCTCTCTTGAAGTTAACATATATTATTAACATTAAAGGCAAAAACATACATGCACTGCCCCTTTCACATTGTTATGTCCTGATCCAAAATGACTCCCCAGAGTTTGCTTTGGGTCTAGGAAAAAGATACTGGGAAATTCATTTTAACATCTCACATATCCCATTTATGAGAAGTTATATAGATGTCTAAGCAAGGAGGTGCCAACACTTACGGAAACTGAAAAATTTGTTACCATACCCTTTACAGAATTATAATTCCAATGCAGTTGGAGCTTTACATTTGGTTTTAAAAATAAGGACATTTCTATTTATTTTATTTTATTTTACATTGTATCCATAAAGAATTTTCCCAACATTGTCTCAATTGGCAGTCATAATAATAACCTTAGTTCTGGCTACTGCATGAAGATTAAAGGCAGACTGGAATTATCCACTCTTTATACCAGTTCATTAGTTCCAACAATGCATCCCAAGCCTTAATCATTGTTTTGTTAACATAAATTAGAGCTCTCTAAAACGTCAGAAGCTAATTTTAGCTATGACATTAAAATGAAAAGATTGTTACATGCAGACTGTGTTAAAGTACAATTTTCCATGGATAAGGGGAAAAACTGAAACCTAAAGATTTAAAAACAAGTCTTCTATGGAAAGGCTGACACCGGTTCAGCTATTTCATTTTTTAGAATTCCTAGACTGGAAAAAATTACTAAGATATGGGCACCAGAGTTTTAAAAAGTAAAGGAAATGGAGAAAGTACAAAGGTCCTAAATAATGTGATGGTCATTTATGAATGATGATCATACATCTCATAAATCTTTCAACTTTCAGGGAAAGGTTTAATCTTGCTTCTTCAGTGATGCCATTGCAGGTGTTGAAGTTCAACAGTTCATTGAGAAAACATATATATACAAAGCAGTGGCAATCATACCACCCTTACTTTATTAAGATTATCATTGCTGCAATCATATGTCTTATTAGTTTGAAATAAGCTATTCCTCTCATAATGATAGTGCCTTGATTAAATGAATTTGAAGTATGTGAGTGCTTCTTAATTTATTCAATGAAGGCATTTCTTTTTTTTTAAAAAAATGGACCTTTTACACCTGACACTTTACTGCTTCTGAAATTCCATATTAATATTGAAAGAATCAGTTATGGTTCCTAGGCCATCAGTATATTTTTATTAGAAGTAATGTTATTAAAATGGTATTAATTATTTATATGGATTTGTAATATTAAAGTTCAATGTCATATTTTTTAAATAAGAAAGTTTACTTAAAATGATATTTAATTTAATTTTGGTCTTAAAAAGTTAGTGCAACATAAAAATATTTTATATACAAGTAGTCGTTGACATATAGATAAAAGATTGAATATGAGAAGAAGAGATCATTTATTGTATTTTAAAATAAGGTGATAAGTTACAATGATTTATATTTGTGATGAAGGAGGGAACCATTTCTTTATATTATCTTATTTTTTCTATTTTTTTCTTTTTTGAGCTTTCTATTTTTATTTTTATTCTTTTAATTTGTGTTAGTTTTTATCTTTGTAATTGTAATTTTTAATAAAATTACTATTAAAAAAGTAAATGCTAGATTCAAGGATTATCCCAGCAAAATATAGAATTCAATCCCAGAATATGCTTGTAAAGAAGCTCAGAGATATATGACTATCTACATTTTATTATGAAATCAAAGTGCATCTGTTTCTCATTCATGGTCTCAGTCCTCACATTTTTGCTTCAGTGTTTGCTTCTGCTTAGTGAGATTGAATTTCTAAGCATGCAAAGAATAATATTATGTAACAGCAAGATAATGTTTCTTTTCTTCAGGCAGAAAGATCAGCCACGCTGATCTTCCCTGAAATAATGAACGTATACAGAACGATGTGCTAGCACTTTTTGTGATTCATCTATAGAGTTCTAAGGATTGACTGTGGGATCAAAGGGTTAAACTAGATGTTTACTTGGCAAGTAACTGTACTCAAGTTCGGTGATGGTGGATTCTTATCAAGTGACACTTCTGTCTCCCATTCCCAAACACATCAAAAGTGCTTTCTTTTTCTGCAGTTAGAACACTCTTTTTTTTTTTTTTGCTGTTGACTGCTATTTTGAATTAAATGTCATAAAACTATAGGAAAGCCTTTCAAAATAATTGATGCCTATAAGCCAAGACATAACTACTTTCTGACATTTGGAGCTAAGTCAAATGATTAAATCTGGAAACTCACCAGTTATTCAATAGTATTTTAACAAATTAAGCACATAATCTTATCAGTTTTACTGAGTTTAGGGATTCATGAATTTTCCTAGGACTCTCATGCTGCCTTACAACTGAAAACTAAATAAAGTACTCACATTGCTTGGTTTGCTAGATAAAAAATGAAGATTTTCATATGTGTACTTGTCAGATCTCTTTTGCCGCATTTTGAACAGCCTTGCTCCTCGATTACTGAGTAGTGACAGTTCTTCCAGCATGATATCCCTAGGGATGCTAATCTTTTTTCCAAGATCCATTTGCAGGGATTCTACAAAATAAAACATATTTCTAAGAGGAGTCTCCTAAGTCTTCTAATTAATATGATAATAAGTCCATTTCAATGATAGATTATTTTTTCCCCACTAATAAAGCTGACTGATCATTTTCAGATAAATTTCAATTTCAAAGGACTACCTCTAGATTGATGAATAAAATAAGATATTGTCTTTGCAACAATATATTATGTTAAAGGTATAAAATGCAATTATGGCAAGGCCAGCACCTGTGATTTGAGAGAAGAAAATGGTAACAAGGCTGCTTGTTACATTCATGAAATTCATTCTTTGCAATTATATCAAATTATTGATTAATATACACAGAAATCATAATTACATATCCATATCAGTAGGATTTGAGGTATAGGAGATGCGAGAATTTCGTGGAGGAAAGGTCCATCAGTGGCTATAGAAATTTTACATTCAGAAGTATATAACCGGTTCTTGGGGCCAAACTGTCTTAAGAGGACAGTTGTGTATTTCCAGAGATATCTTTTTCATCAGCAGGATAATGGACTGTTTGAATATCCACTGACTGCTACAAGGGTATTTATGGATATTGAAATGAATGAATTTTTAAAAGCATTCTCTTATGTCTTAATATTCTAAAACAAAAATATGCAATTTCTATTACTATTGTCCAATTTAATGCATTTTGTTGCACAATACAAACTCTTCAGGGAAGTTTAGGATTTATAATGAACCTCAGTTTGCACAATATGCATTAAGACTTAACCAGATTTTGCATATAGACTTAAAGTGATATTAACATACCCTTCATTCTTGTTTCCCTCCTGAATCAAAATGTGGAAAATGGCTACATTATGATTTTACTCTGGTAAACTGTTTTCCTGGGCTTAAAAACAATTCTGCATCCAGAGAGTACTAGCAAAAGATATATCGATTTGTCTGCCTTATAGTTATACTACTTCTATTGTGGTACACTGTATGTCTGTTCTGTAATGAAAGAATTGGAAGGGTGAATTTGGCCAGTGGGATTATTAAAATTCCACATTAGAATGTGGATGTTATAAAGTATAATTTTTCTCATCAACTTAAAAACCTGCTAGTGAGGTGAAATGAACAGGACAAGAGTCTTGTTTATAAAATTTAGTTATAATATATCTGATGCAGTGGAAACTTTTATAATATATCCACCCACCAGTCTAAACCTTACAAGTGTAAATGGAATTCTTAGATTAAAATAATGTCATGTAAAATGGTATGGAATATGGGAAGATGGAAAATCACATTACCAATATAATTTTTCTTATTATATTGAATCAAAAAATATTATTCCAGATTTTCTATATCACATCTAGCATGGACTCTAGATTTGTTTAAAAACTACCACTGATATTAAAAAATAATTGGGAGCTGGGGAAAGAGCTGGTTGCCTTAGGATAAAATTTTAACCTATTTCAATTTTTTACATTAACTAATATAATATTGATGAATTATTTTTAGTTTATAAATTATAAAGTTTTAAGTGGTAAAATTCAATTTCATTTGTGGTGCAGATGGAAGTTTTTTGTTTTGTTTTTAAAGATTAAATTCCAACAGTAACTTAGGCAGTCTTGAAGAAAGGTAAGGAATTTTTGAAATTTGAATGGACAGGTATATTCATTTCTACTTGAACATGTGCACATATGTTTTAGGAAAAGTTCCAAAATTAGACCTCAATTCTGTTTTTTAACATCAGAAGGAAGAATAATATTTGAACTATTTATTTTGAGAGACATAAATCCTCTAAAATAGTGTTGAAGTTTGTGTCATTCTTTGCTTTGGGAGAAAAGAAGGCCAGTCTTGATCAGCCATAGACTTTCAGAATTCAATCCCAGTAATGGCAAAAAGAAGATTCTATTGCAAAATATTTCTTAAGATAAATTATTTGGGAAGTATGCCTTGTATGGTTGGATATGAATACAAGTCCCCTTGAGTGGGAGAGGTAGAGACCAAAAGATAACTTTGCATATATCTTGCTTTTTAATTTAAAATTGCACATGTTTACACTCTTAAAGATAGTTTTAAGTCAAAGATGGAAACATTTTTTCCAGGAGTTCTATAATACAATGTCCAAACATTAGCCTCTCCTAAAAAAATATTCCAAAAGTCAATTCTAGGCAGAATATGCATCAGCTGTTGTGTTACTTCATTCCTCCACAACAGTTGTTCATCTGAAAATAGCTTTCAAATTAAAAGAAGCCATTACAAAAGGATTCGTTACCATAGGCAGTGCAATAGCTGCATGAGATTATTTATGGCAACAGACACAGAGGGAAAGCCATAGGAGAAGTATTGCTGTAAGACTAAAAAGAAAGATTAGATGTGACACTAGCCATGTAGTAGGTATTTAACTATGTACCATTTAGCTGTATCTCCTTCATGATGGCTGATGCTTGCTGCTTTCTCTCTTTGATCATGTCAGAATGTGAGAGCATTGCCGTGATGAGCAAAAAATTTCTTACTAGAAAAAGAGAGGATAGTTAAATGCTATACCAATAAGTACATTTAGCTTGTATTTTAATTAAAATCACTGCTCCCGAGGTTTACAAAGGCTATATTTTTAATCTTAGTTCTTGGCAAATTATACAGAGTATATTCTACCACACTGCATATACATCTCAGAGCATCATTGGTTCCTTTGTTTTGTTAAACTACTTATGTGGCAGGGTAAGGATTGGCCTTCTTATTTTTTTCTGTAGATGTTCATCTTTGCTGAAAAATAGGTAATTTGTTGTTGGGTTTTTTTTGGTTACCAAATTGTCAGTGTATTTGTTGCCTCATTGCTATAGGTATATCCTCAATTAACTTCAGTAATTTTTTTTTCTGTTTTCAGCCTTTAAAAAATAAAGTCTTTTGCAATTTCTATTACGGGACCCCTAAAAATCAGTGAAGGCATCAATCTCTGATTAGCCTCTATTAATAAGCAACAATCTATATAGAGAACCATCTTGGAAATGCTGCTGTACCTCTCTACAGTAAATTGCCTGTTTGTTTCTGCAAGCTGAAGCATTGCACTCATAGGACAATCAATGTCATTTATTTCAGGAAACAATATGCTCACTTACCTTATTGTTCAAGAAAATACTGATCTTGATGCTTTGAGCAGAGTTTATGGAATTTGCTATGAATGGGGATGACCTATCCAGTCCTTGGAGGTTTCTATGCTTCTTCTAGGGTTTGCATGATGCCTAGTACCAAGACAAACTGGGGACTGACCCTCTTCAAAAAGATTGGCATCTAGCTGACATAAAGTAGCTATTTATAGATGCAAACATCCAGCCACTCATATCTTCCTGGCGAAAGAAGAGAACAGAAATGATTCTGCTCCGTGCATCACAAAAGAGTATGCATGTCTTCCACAGGTCATTGAAATATTTGATAGAACACTTATACATGTGCAGCTCATCCTGTCATCACCTTTGAGAAGGCTATTCTCTATGTTGTAAATAGGGGAAAGACATGTAAAAATAAGGTCAACTAAATGTATAGCAAAAACTAAATGAATTGAAATTCTTAGTTGACAGATGTAGAATGCTCCTGTAGTAATAGCTAACGTTAATGCTTTGGACAAAAACTTTGCTAGATATTATTCAGTGTTGTCTGTACTGAAAAAGTATTCTCACACCTAAAAGTAAGACCCCACTTTTAATAGAGACAACTGTGATGTTAGTAGCATTTGACATAGCATCCTTTCTTTTTAAGCTATGCTATGCCACAACTTCAACATTAATGATGTGGCTTACTTTTGTAGCTTTGTTATTCAACAGGACAACCAGACGTATGTTCAAATTCACTTCAAGTAGAAAAAGGGAGATAGTTACTCCCAGAAATGTAATAGTGCCGAGATATTATGCAGTACTGGTTTTGAAAATTAACAGATCAGCAGATTAACAGGTCTGTAAAAACTGAATTGGATCACCACCAGGCTAGGAGAGTGGCATATAAGTTAAATAAACAAACAAACAAACAAACAAATCCAGATATGCTCATATCTGATAGAATATTATTACAATAATGTTACAATAGCTATATAATCATTGCCTAGAGAGAGGAAAGTATATAATTTAGTATATAAATAGTGCACACATCTAAAACAGCTTTACCAATCTTCATTCAATCACCTGTTGCATAATTGTTTTCCTCACCTTTCATAAGATTTGCTCAAGACCTTTTAGGTTTAGCAAAACCACTATTCATTGTCTTATCTACTATGGCACCATTAAACAAATTCTTGATATTCTGTCTGTAAACATAATTCCAACTTGCTACATTAATTTATGAAGCCATGTATAATTTAGAGATTGCTTCTTGCCTTATGCTGTATAACTTTATTTGGGCAGTTATATGTATTTCTACCAAGATCTTAGTAGTTCTAGAACAAGTTCTAGAAGTTTTAGAAGCTGGAAAAGTTGATGTTTTATGTAAGACTATAAAAATTTGAAAAACTATAGAAACCTAAAATAAATATTTTTCTTCTCTGCCTGTGATATGCCAGTCCCATTTAAAAAAGTAAGCTAATTATAGTTGACTGAACTCTCCAATATGCCACCTACATTTTTCCTGAGTATGCTGTAATCCTTTAACAATCAGAGGTGTTCAATGGTACAGTGAACATGATGTTACTTCTAAAGATAACAATGTGTTGGCTCAAGCTCATATAGAAACAGTACAGATCAGATGTTGTAATGGTATGTGGGAATGACCTTGGGAGAGTGAGGGGGAAGAGATGTTGCCTATGGAATCAGGTAAGAGAGGGCATAGTTGGCAGCTGCATAATGGGCAGAGAAAGAGACTAAAAAAGGAACATCCTTAACTTCTTAGATGGTAAAAGAACAGCATTTTACCTTTCCATTTGAAATTAATTACCTCTTGAACTTAATTCTCCAACCGACACCTAATTATACATCAGAGCACTTTATTCCATCCAACAGAAATGTTTCATTGAGATCAGGAGGTTTTGTTCGTGGGGCTCTTCCTGCTCTGGCTTTACCAGTCATCTGAAAATATCATAAGGAGTGATAGTAACAAAACAAAAACTAGTTGCATTTAATGTTTTTGATCTCAATCATTTTCTTTCAACTCCAAGTATTGCCTGTTCATTAGTTGCAGTTCCAATTCATACATGAAATTTTATGTATGAAGAATATTGTAACTTGTACAGCCATTTAGCATGTTTTGTAAAAATAAATAAATATGAAGTTGAAATGAAGTGTATTGTTTAATGATACATTTTATTTATTTATTTAAAACATTTAAGTGGCCACGCATCTCAAACCAATTGCACCTGAGAGGAAACTGTGAGCTAGTGCAGTTCACAGAACAGGAGTGTAATGTGGCCAGTTGTAATTTCTGGGTAGTCTTCAAAGCAGCCTTATATAGAACATATTACAATAAGCCAAACAGGAAATGACCAAAGCATGAGTGACTGTCAGCAGAACCTCTGAGCCCAGGAATGGATGGAGTTGGTGCACAAAATTTATTTATTTATTTATTTATTAAATTTATATACCGCCCTATCTCCCTTGCGGGACTCAGGGCGGTGAACAGGCGATACTAAAAACCACGAATAAATAAATAGTTTCTGTTTTAAAATCGAATTAAATAATAGGCCTGTTCTAAAAACACACCCATACAAAACCCCCCACTGAAACACAATCCAAACTACGCCAGGCNAGTCGTGACCTAGCTCCTCGGGATATGGCCCAAGCTCCGTCAGAAACCTCTCCGGGTCCATCAGGAGCCTGGGACGGAACCATCTAGGCGGTTCCGTCTCCCTGCGGCGAGGGGAAGCGGTCCGGAAGTCCATCCTAAGGAGTGCGTGATCTGACCATGACAAAGGCTCTATAATTATCTCCCCCATTTCCAGATCATTATATAGAACATATTACAATAAGCCAAACAGGAAATGACCAAAGCACGAGTGACTGTCAGCAGAACCTCTGAGCCCAGGAATGGATGGAATTGGTGCACAAAATGAATCTGCAAAGCCCTCTAGCCACAGTTGCCCACCTACTCAAGCCATGAGTTTAGAAAGACACCCCCCCCCAAATTGCACACTAGCTCATCAAGGGGAGTGCTATCCCATCTAGATTCAAAGATGATATACTGTATCATCCAGACTTGTGGGGCCAAAAACCCAAAGCCACTCCATCTTTCCATAATTGAGTGAAAACCTGTTTTTGTCCATCCAGACCCTTAAAGCTTGCAGGCAGTCTGTCAGTGTCACAACAGCATCAGCTGTGTGACTAGAGGTGGAGATTTCTAGCTAAGTATCATCAGCATACTGTTGTTAATATACTCTATACCACGGGTGTCAAACTCAATCGCGTCACGTGACATATTGTGATGTATCGTGACATTTTTTGCCTTTGCAGGCCCAGGGTGGGCGTGGCCTGTGCGTGATGCATCCGGCCTGTGGGCCGCCAGTTTGACACCCCTGCTCTATGCTGTCAGATAACCTCACCCAGCAATTGCATGTGGATGTTAAAGAAGAAAGATAAGACCCAAGCCCTGGGACAGAGAGCGGCTTGAGAGGGCTTGACCTCTATTCTTGAAAATAGATTTCTTCTTCAAAATCTCAATCTATTTACCTTACTTTGTTTTATTCTTTCCAATTTAATAGAATGCTAGAAAGAATTTTTTCTGTCCTTTAGCAGGATAACACTCAGAAAACAGAAGAGAATGGGACCAAGTTTGGTCTAACTGAAGAAACTGACACTAAGTTCAAAAATGGGATGGGTCCAACTGAGCTTTGCTGGGGAAAAATATCCAGAAAATTTCCCCCTTGCATGTGAACAGAATGCTGAACTCTGCTTTACTCTTCAACCTTTCCCTCCAAAACAAAGAATTGGAAAGAATTTTAGAAGCTATGCTTTTACATGCCTTTCGTAGTTTTTTACCTACTGTACTCTGGCATGCATTAATTCAAAAAGGAAAGGGATATCCATTAGGCACAGAGAACTTTTACCTATAGACTTAACAGTATAAAAGTTAATCATTAAACAATCTCTTATGAAATGTTACTAGGAACCTTTTTGGGAACAGAGCCACATTTAAATAAAAACAAGATTAGTTCAGCCATGTATTTTCTACCAAAGCTCTCAAAAGTCCAAAGAAACCTAATTAAATTTTGTTCATCAAGAGCTGAACTTTACATTTTTTTACACTAGTTTTCAAAAGCCACAGAAAGAATTATTATTCCAGTTCAGAATGAGCTCAGTGGTTCAGAGAGACAGAAAACCTAGAAAAGTAGCTTAAAACTTATAACTCCCAATATGCAAGTTTTTATTACGTAATTACTGTAGTGAAGATATACAGAGAAGTAATGCTAAGACTGAAAAAATAGTGTACACCAGCTATGGCAGAGATATCTTAATAGTATTATTGGCTAACATTAAAATATTGGGAATTTAACCAATTTAACAAATTTCTAATTTTATTCTGACTTTTAAACAATTGCCAACTTGTTCCACTTACTAGCAAGGTTTAGTTGCATGCTCTACAAAAACTTTGTTTTTTTGGCACAGCAGGAAAAACCATAAATGAATTGGATTGCTGTGAAAGGAAATACTTTTCTAGATGGCAGACATCTGTCTATCTGGAGGCCAGGGCAATACTGACCTCAGTTCTTCCTCTGCAAAGTTATAGCCTAAATGAGCCAACACTTTCCACATCTGCTCTTTATGGTTGATCTTCATCACACAGTTTGCAGAATATAGTCAGAAAGGAAAACAAGCTTGGTGAGAGACAAAAATAAGGACAATTATCAATTTTTTCCTTCTTTTTTGTGTTCCTTTCTCCCCCTGCAGCCTTGCCTTAGTGAAACATCAACATTCAAACACAGGGTTAAAAATAAACACATAAGTGTAATGTGATTTTAAGCTTAGCCTCAATCCCCATCCCCACCTCAATATTTCATGAAATAACTTTAAAAACTGATTCATTTAATACCAGATATTATCTAAGTAAATGCAACAATATCTGACTGATATTACAGACTTTGAATCAAGAAGATGAAGTGTTTCCTTTCAACGTTTTTCCACTACATTCTTCTTTGCAAACGTATCGTGAACTTCCTAGAATTGCTTATTCCAACCTGGACTTTCCATATATTTTAAACTACAATCCTGGTTATCAGCCTGTATGTCAAGTCTATTTGGCATTATTTGATTTTGAATTGCAAGGGCTATTGTGGCCCACACTGCTCAGATTCAGTGCTTATTTGATTCTTCAAGATTATTGCTTATTGATTGCAGTTCAAGTAGATCACAGGATTGATTCTGGGAGAATGATGCACAGACAGTCCAACTTTTAAGGCAACAAAGTATACCTGATGGCCTTCAGGAAGATACTGAAGATCAAGCTGGCTTGCAAGGCATTCTAGTTAAACTTGGCCATTTTTTTATTTTTTTTATTTTTACTAGGGGGATGTTATTTCATTTTGTTTCTTATTTTTGTTTTAATTTTACCAAATCTACCTTTTGGCATATTATAAGCACTCAAAACCTCCTGTCTTATCTATTATTAAATTCAAATAATTCTGAAAAATATTTTCACAAATATGGTAATAATGGGCATCAGAAGGTATGGCAGGAGACAGGGAGAAAGCTGTTCTTTTGAGTATGAGCACAATGTCTCATACTGGTTTTGCATTCTACCTCCCCGATCTCAAAAGCCCTGGTTTTCAGCTGCTGTTACTAACTGCCAAGTGGCCTTGTGGCCTCCAGAAATTGCCAGATGTGAAACCTTATTCATTAAGTTGGGCTCTAGGAATCAGTTGGATTGTTGCTACTGTACCTTCTTGTTGAAGGAATGGCAATGTGATCTGGAAGTGGGGGGAGTGTCAGTGCCCCCTTTGTAATAAATCCAATTATACCCTGATTACTATGGTACCACTATTCTCTAGCACCACTATCTACTGCAGGGAAGCTGAACCTCTTAGACTGACCTGCCCTCAGTGACTAATGGGCCCAGAGGGACCTGGGGTTGTTCTTGCTGGTCTGTTGCACAGCCCATCTGAAGCTTTGGTTGCTGCTTGGAATAAGAAGGCAACTGAGGCTTTGGACGGGATCATGCTTATGCAACCTCTACTCTCTTGTGGGTCCTGTCATTCCCCATGATTTACAGAGATGTTGAGAGAGAATGAAATAGAAAAAGAGATATCTAGAGGTTTACTGGCATTCAACAGGGGATGAACTCAACCACACATAGGTTAGAGCCACTATTAAGGCCTACCTTGTTGTGGTAAGAGACACAAAGCAGCAATTCTTTTCACATCTGTGGACAGTTATCCTACAGCCCTATTTCAAGTGACACACACCCTCTTGGGTAGAGGGTTCTCGAGATCTCCTTGAAGTATCGTGCAGAAAAATTTGCTCACCATCTGTTGGATAAAGTCATTCAGGTTTGCTCACAGTCTTGTTGCAAGTCTAAGAGAGAGGCCTGAAGAGGAGCCTGGCCCTGATATGGAAGTAAGAAGGGTCTTTTATGACTGTGATTCACCCACCTGCTCTTTAGATGTATGACCTTCCTGGCTTGTGTTAAAGCAACCCAAGAATTGCCAAGTGAGAGAGTTCTAGTGGTGTTGAACTTTTTCTTGAGGGAGGAAATTATACTGTCACCTCTTAAAGAAGGTTTGGTTCTCCCCTCCCCCCCAAGGATCACTGGACAATTTTAATTCAGTACCTATCGTCTTATTTTTTTGGAAAATGATTAAGAAGGTGGTCATGCAGCAGCTTCAGAGGACTTTGGATGAAGCAGTTTATCTAGTCCACAGCCATATACCCTTTTTATTGTCTAAGATGCATAATGGGCCATTTAATTTGAATTTAATAAATACAATAAATATAACATTCAAAACCTTTCTGGAAAATAACATTTTAGGAGTCGGAGCCTTGCTTTGCATCATGTTCCCTTTTTAAATTTTGAATAAAATTAATATTTAAAAAATTTGAAAATAAAGAGGGATAGTTTGTCAGGCATAAATACTGTCTATATGGAAAGAATCAGTGCCTAGCAGTTGTGGGGATTTCTGACTTATCAGATATAGTTATTAAAATACATCTTTTAATTCTGGGTAGATTTTGTAGGCCCAGTTCCTAACCCTATTACAAAAATAAATATAGGCACTTGTTTAGTGCAGATTACTATATTTCACTCTAAATTCTCTATTAATAAAATACAGATTACACATATGGATATTTAATCAACCATAGTGCTATGATAAGTCTTATGTAACACGGTAAACACATGAGAAGTAATCAATAGGTTCTTTGTTTATGTAATTCCACTTGTAAAAACTCCAGGGAAACAGGTTTCCCTACTCTCTCAAACACTCTAGCCTATTGCACAGTCACTTTTGTAGTTAAGAAGATTTCCCATCTCAATCAGCAACAATGCAACGGTCCCTGGGTACACCAGCCTTTCATGTACACCATGTAATTACTAGTCAGGTGTTTTGTCAGCAAAGTCTTGAAATGTTTGGTATTTGGTCATTGGTCAACAAATTTGTCATATTTGTTGTTGCTCAGTCACTAAGTGATGTCTGATTCTTCACAACCCCATGCGCTATAGCAGTGATGGCGAACCTTTTAGAGACCGAGTGTCCAAAAACTGGCCTTGCCCCCGCTCCACCCCCCTGCTCTGCCCCCCCATCCCCTGCCCTGCCTGCCCACAGGACCACTCATCGCCTCCAGGGCCCGCCGCAGATCGCCCAGGCAGCCCAGCAGCACTATGGCGGCCATGCCCTCTCCCCCCGCCCTGCAGCATCAATTGCATGATGGGGTGTGAGGGCAGAGTCTTGTCTACGCTGCCTGGCTGCCATGTCCTTGGCTGCACTGCTCCGCGTGGGCCACGTTCGAGGCGACTCTCCTTCAGGAGGGCTTCTGGAGAGGAGGGGGTCACGGGGAGGCGAGGCTGGGGGAATGGCACTTGTGCCCACAGAGAGGGCTCCGAGTGCCGCCTCTGGCACCCGTGCCATAGTTTCGCCACCACTGCGCTATAGCATACCAGTCTTCCACTGTCTCCCAGAGTTTGCTGTTGTCATATACTCATTTGTAATTAGGACATTTTTGCCTTTTTTTATTCTTGTCTACCTTATGTCTTCAAAATACAAGAAATTCCACTACTGCTCTCAAATTTCTTTTTTCTGTGTGTAGATTAATGATAAATGCAGGTTGACTGAGTTTGCAACAGGCTAGCATTCCATTCATTTCCTTTAAAAGAAAAAAGAAAGAAAAAGCAAGCTCAGGGTGCAGGAAGCCTGGCAGGTGCCAAAGGAAACACCTGTAAGGCAATCAGTATCCATGAATGGCCTTTTGACTAGCCTTGTTTTAAAAGAGATGACCCTGTGCTGCAATAAATATTTGGTACAAGACACTATTCTACAAATCGTTCTGATGAAGTCCAGTATCTGGATAGGAATTGCCTGGAAAGTATGTTTAATTTGCTTTGAATTTCTCAGAGAAAGCTGGGGAATCAGTATCATTGGGGAAATAACGATATATTTTTTTCTTTTATTTTTTAAAATTTAATAATTTGTTTAAAACATTTAAAGAACAGCATAAATCTGTCTCTCTGTGTGTGTGTATATCATCATACATGCTAATACTAATTTATTTATATATTATAAAATATTATATAGCCACCCGTCTTTCAACCCATCTTTGAACCAAGAGTCAATTTGGTCTAATGTTTAAGGTATCAGGTTACAAACCAGGAGACAGTGAGTTCTAGTCCTGCCTTGGCTAGGTGACCTTGGGCCAGTCACTCTCTCTCTCAGCCCAACTTACTTCAAAGGGTTGTTGTTGTGGGGACAATGTTAGAATCATGCTTATATTTTAACAGTTGTGACATGAAAGGAAATTTTCATTTATTTGCTTTTTTACTGATTAAATGAAACGGCATATAAATATTAACTTCACAATGATAATATTGCTCAGCAATAATATATTCAAGAATATTCAGTGTTAATAAAAATAAGAATCACCATGCCCTTAAGAACAGTTGTGTGCTTAAAAACAAACCTGCTGTAATTGTAATAATGTGATATCACATAGTGATGGTATTACTTGATCATTCCATATATATTAGCTTTTCTTGTTATATATATGAATTTAAATTGCTTTTATTTTCAGTTGAGATTTTATGAACCATTTTAGGCCGGTATTGATTTAAAGCTGGCAAGATATGGATATGACTTTGGCTAATATATACTAAAAATTCATAGCTGCCAATGGGAAACAGTTTCTAGAACTGTAATAAGTAGTGAAGAGAAATGAAAATTTTGTCTTGTGAAAAAACACACACACACACCACTTTCTGTTGAAATTCACCACTAAGAAATTTGTCATCATAAATGGCTCTTTTATTTTGCCTTTAATATTGACTCTTGCAAATCTGTTCCAAATAAAAATAAAAGAACACAGTTTTTGAAGGAATCAAATACCTGCTTAATATACAACAGCTTTTGATATTCCATCTTTTTGTGGTATTTTTTAAATGGTTTCCGTTTTATGTTAGTTTTTCTAAGCTCTCATTCCCCAAGGAAGTAGAAGTTCAAAGCAAAGTTTCCCAGAGTCAGCATGTTCTGCCAAGTATTTGTGCTTTTCTTTAGAAAGAAAAACCAAATAACTCAACTTGGCAAAGTCTCTGCCTTTCAGTGGAGGTAAAATGTCACATGAAGAGATCCTGTTTGAAATGTGCTTTTAAGGGCACTATTAACTGCAGGTTGTTTTCTGACCCTTGGAAAGGCTGGTTTGAAGAACATAGGATGGGTCATTTTTGTGAAGAATGCTACTGGAATGAAAAATAAACTTACTTTGTGTTTTTTTCTGACATTTACATTTTCTACAGAAATGTTTACATCATTATTGCTTTACCCATTCAGATACATATTCAAAGAAAACATGGAAGGGTGGACCAAGCCACATCTGCTGGCTGTGGGTTGTCTTCTATCTTAATGAGATCTTATATTGCTCATTGTGTTGTAGAGTGCATGGGTTTAAATGCTACATGATAAAAATTCATGACCCTTTCTTTAACCTACAGCTTTCTTTAAGAACTTTTTAAAACAATATGAACTTGTGACTTAAAAATATTGTCTGAAATCTATTCTTGTTTATGTTTCTTTAGATGTTGAACCAGAGCTACTACAATGAGTTTTAGATTGTTGCTAATGGTTTGATGTTATCTGTATTTTACAGAAATGGTTTCACCTGAATAATAAGTCAGTTCTGGTACACATTATGTTAAGCCAAATGTTTTAAACTGTGGCTGTTTAATAAATTGCAGTAGCTGGACTCACAGGTAATGCCACATGAATGTAATGAGTGGGTAGATTCATCCATCTTGCTGAACCAGAACCAAAAAATATTTAGTTTGATGTATTAACCTAGCCATTAAAACAATAACCCATATAGCTTAGAAGAAGCTATACCTTCTGTAGTGTTTGTAGCATAGCTCTAGCCAATTTCTATCATCAAATTTATTTGAAGAATATATGGTTCTATCTGCTTAACATATCTTCTTCAGAGTAGGAAATCTTCAGTTTGCATTCTGTAGTGTTTATTCTATAGAGAATAAGTCAACAGACTGTTAGGTAATTTATGCTCCAGATTTATTTCCCATAATTTCTGAATTGGCCACAAATGGATTTTTAGAACTTTACAAAATGCCTTGAAATAAACATAGCATTTGAATGGTCATCACTCCAGAGAACAACAATATTATCCTACAGATGATGTATTAATTTTTGAGAGCAAAGGAGGGTGGAAGAAGTGCAATTCTTAAATAGGCAGGATGAGATATTGATTATATTCCTGGAATTCCAGCAGATGCAGATCCTAATGATAGATATCAATGATTTCTTATGTTAAAATCTTTTGCTTAATATTTAAAAATTCTCCAAGGATTTTATTTATGGCTGCAACTCCATTTCATATTTTGCTGGGCTGTCAAAGCATGACGTGGGGCTTCTGATGAGCATGAGATGTGTTACTGAGTTCAGAAAATCAAGGGTGTGTTCTCTTTAAAAAAAAACCCTAAAATAAGATAGTTTGAAAACCTATCATTTGGTCAGTTGCTTTTCATAACTCTTAAACTTATAAAAATAGATCCAGAAATCTCCAGCCTGTTAAGGTCTGCTGCTGTGCAACTCCAAATACTTAAATGACTTTATAAGATCATATATACAAAATAGATGGATTGTTAACATTTCACATTTAATCTATTTTACTGAAGTTGTTGTGAGATCAAAATGGCAAGTCAGCTATCCTGAAATTATAAAACCAAAGGAGATGGGAAAAGTAACTAACCACGTTCTCTGAAGCTGAAGGGAATGCATTGTTATAATATCTCTATTCTCTGGAAGAACATAAATTTGGTGTATAATGTATGTCAGGCTTCCCTAGCTTCTAAAAATGCTGGGAGTTTATACAGTATTTTCATATCTGCAGCTGCCTAATTTTGGGGACTTTAATACACTATACAAATGCACTTCAGAGACCTGAAATTAGCTATCTTATCCAATTGCCTATTCCCCAGGCTAAACATTTCCAACATCTGCATATCTAACATTTACACTGATGTTGTTACCTAGTTTGGTAATGAAATGTCTGTAAGAAAGCAACCAAGCTCAGAGAGCACCAAGGATCTCACATACCCAACATCTCTAACCTTCTCATAAGACTTATTCACAGTAATCTTAGATATCCTTTTCTGGTCGTTTTCCTGTTTGTTGCCACGGCTGTTAAATTGCCAGAAGTGTATTCCAAGTTAAATCTGATCAAAGCAGAACAGAATATCATTATTTTGTTGCTCTCTAGATGTTTTTTTCATTGCATCCTGAATTACTTCTTTATCTATCATATTGCATTGTTGACATGTTTAGCATTTGGGCTCTATATGCTGACTTCTTGTACTTCAGTACTGGGGACAATGCCCAAGAGTTCCCATATTAAACCTTTACTTATCTTTATTTAAAAAATAATTTAAGTAGTAATACAACTAGGGTTAGGATAAAACGGGAAAACTACCACATCTATTGCTCTGAATGTCTTGGAGGAAGACTTGGATGTATATGGAATATTTTTCTTGAGAATGCAATAAAAATATTTCAATAAATTTTCAGTATTGTGCAATACTATGAGATGATTCGTAAGCTTAGTTCTACAAATATTTTTTCATAAACTACTTCCATGTGTCATGTGTTCAATATTATTCAAATATACAAATATTAATAGTTACTCAATAAGTGAGTTTACTATTGATGAAGCAGCATAGGCGTGGGTTTTACTGTATTCATCCCAACTTGGAACAAGCCCTAATCAGATATATCTTTGTTTGTAGAAACGAATGAGAAGGCATTGGGGATCAACTTCAATTCTTTCTATGCTGGGCTATGACCTCAGTGAATTGCCAGTCCCTGGACAGAATGCTCTCTGCTGCTTTGGCAAAACTTACTTGGACAAGGTTACATTGGAAGCAATGAGCTGGCTGAAACACAATCTTATTTTTAAACACATACATATATTGTTAATTATATTTTTTTAAAGTTGACAAAGAAGGGTCTTATGTTATATGTGTCAATTTCCCCACTGTGTGAAGGGTGTACACATTGTACCACCAAGAAGTGAACAAGAAATGCCATCTCCTTTTGAATTGTCACATTGTTTCTGGATATGAATGGTTTTTAGAAATACATGTTCATTCATCATGCTGACCTTTCTCTCTCTTCTATCTTTGGGGAACAATTGGTGAACAATTTACAATTTACAATACTTTCCAAGTGGGATTTAAAATAAATAAATATTATGGTTGAAACAGGAAAGGAAAAGTTAAAGAACAAGAATAGAATGGACGAACGGGGTTTCTGTGGGATATGAAGCTATGCTGAACTGCAGTGCTGTCAGCAGGAGTAACTTACCAGAATACTATATATATTCACTTTTCAGTAACTCTATGTACTGTCTTGAGATAAAATTTGACTGGAAATGTGTGTGTATGTATACATATACACCAACACACATATTTAGCAACAACGTAGAGCCAATTCATATCTCCCTGAAAAGTCGAAATTCTATCCATCTCTACTAATCTATGGGGAGGGTGTAATGAATACAAACCAAACTAAAGTAGACCACAACAAATAAAGCTGCAGTTCAACTTCACAAATAAATGCCTACCAAATCATCTTTTGAAATGCCTCTTTGTGTCTTGATGTCTCTCCTTCACTTCATGTTAGAAATACCCTCGGACATAAAAAACAATAAGCAACATTGATTGGGGATTTGGGATTTGAAATTGGTGGATATTAAAATACTTAACTCTCATTTTGAGCCAAAAGTATATGCTCTCCCAGATTTTTCCATTTTAATATTATAAACAGTGTTCCACACATACATAAATTTCATGCAATGTCCAGTCCTTTATCTTCTAACAATAGAACATTCTATTTCCTCAGATGTAAAAAAATGGAACATATGGTTAGTTTTATTATTTACAATTACAGTATGTGTCATTTCCTAATTTCTTGTGAAAGGAAAAGTTGATGTAAGGGTTCTTAGGAATAGCTGAAATTTCAATAAAGATTTTTTTAAAAAATTGTTTACAATTTTTGGAGGTAACTGATGGTCACAACTGATAAAAAAATTTCAGTAATACTCAGATTCTTCTGAATAACAGTTACTGAAGAGGTCTAGCCTATTAAGTGCTTAATTTTTAAGCTCCAAAGGAGAAATGAAATATCAGATATCACATCTTTTCCAGTGCTTCTATCTCTGTAGAAAAATAGATTCAGCAGCTATCCTTCACTCCTGAATTACTTCTGACTAGTTAACTCTAATTTTTATAGGCTTTTGGTGATATGAAACTTAGTATGTTCCTGTACTTCTTTTTATTAGCCTTTTTTTTCAATTCTGTTTTATCCGGCCTCAGAAAAGAAAAGGATAAACATGTTACATTAGTTAAGAATTCCACCATCTGAACCATGTTCTTTTCAAATGATTAACAGAAAACAATGATTTCATTAGCACATGCTTTCCCATTTACAACAGTCTGATCATGCCAAAAGTGCATTCCATTCCTAGGTCCTATCCCCAACACTTGCAGAATTAAACTTGCCTTAAGACCTTGAAGTTTGTGCTTTTTTCTGCTGAATTAAGTAATATAATAAACTAACTTCTGCAGTTGTTGAAGCGAGATAGTATTGCCTGAATTGGTTGTGTCCTTAGGCTGCTCATTGCCAGTGTGACCATTCAGCATAATGAAGGTGCCTAAGGATTTAGGAGAAGCATCTTCCAATGTGTCAAAGACAAACTGAGTTTTGTGTGACACGTGAAAGTCCTTGTTCCAATGAAAGAAATCAGCAACTGAAAAGCAAATAGAATGTAATTGGTAATTAAAAGTCTATCTCAGTGATGGCGAATCTTTTAGAGACCGAGTCCCCCAAAACCACTCCGCCCCGCCCCTGCTCCCCCCCCCAGCCTGCCTGCCCTGCCCTGCACCACCCCCATCCCCATCCCTGACCCGTCCACCCTCAGGGCACCCACCGCCTCCACAGCCCACCGCAGCAGATCACACAGGCAGCCCTGCAGCGCTATGACGGCCACGCCCTCCGCCTGTGCCCCGCAGCATCATCAGCGTGCGAGGGCAGAGTCTTGTCCCTGCTGCCTGGCTGCCATATGCTTGGCTGCGCTGCTCCGCACAGGCCACACCCAGGGGGCGACTCTCCTCCGGGAGGGCTGCTAGTGAGGAGGGGCCGGAGGGGGAGGCGGGGATGAGGCGATGGCGCACATGCCCACAGAGAGGGCTCTGAGTGCCACCTCTGGCACATGTGCCATAGGTTTGCCACTCACTGGTCTATCTTATATGACTAAAAGTTTGTGGATATAACATTGATAGCAGCAATGAAAGAACAAAGAAAATATTTCTTAGAGGGAGATACATTGCTATCACTACAGAGATCTTTTATCCAACAGAACTGTGTTTTGAAAATGAATAAGAAAGCTATCTTTTAAATATTCACTTTCCAGTTCTTTAAAAAAAAGTTTGGAAGATGTAGGTAAAGAGTTCAGAAATAGGGCACTTGTATTCAATTCTGTTTAATTAAACAGTTGGATTTTTTTTTTTTTTTAAAAAAGGATTTAACTCAAAATTCTTAAGACTCTCAAGCTTTATTGCTCTGTAAATTAAAAACAGCAACATAGTATTATTAAAATAAGCCTCTTTAGCAAAGTCTGCAAGGAAGTTACTATAATAGTAGTTGATTGTTTGCATGTCCTAAGGAATTCAAGAGATAGAGGCAGTCAAAGGTGATCACAACAGCAAGGTATAGCTTGTAGAAAAGAAACTGTTTCTGCAGATAAAATTAAACCAGAAGGGAAAAAAATCAAATGATTTATTACAATTGTAAGTCTTCAGCTACTATGTCATCTGACTACAGTCTCCTCTGGCTTGGAAAAGGGAACTGTGCTTTTCTATGGGAAAGGTAACAGGATATCCTAAAAGAGAACAAACACTTGTTGTTACTATCCAAGAAAGGGAGATGCAAGTAGGGAATTTTATGCCTCACATTTAAGTAATGTCACTTGCCATTATTGGCTAAAATGTTTAAAATGTATCTTGACTGAAATGGAGAAGACGTCAGGGAGAGTGACTTCTCTTGGGCCAGATCTGCTTTCTCCCTCAACTGGGGACAACTGGGATTCCTTGGCAGCGCCTAGCTGTTTTTTATTTTTTTTTACATAAATCTTAACCAGATTGTATCTTCACTGATAGATATACTTGACCTTGTGGAAGACATTCTGTTTAAATACGTTGGGCAGGATTTTTATCCCTAGCAATTCATCTTTCATTCTCTTAAGTGTGGGATTTTGCTTCTGCTTTAGTTATTTTTTGTTAAAGACCTTGATATATTTAACACATTTTTCCTGGCTCCAAGTTACCTGGTTCAAGGGTCAAGCACAACAATCCCATTATCTGAATTAAAAACATTGATTCCTTTGAAAGATGGCATGGCACAAAAGCTGAATAACCCAGCTAAAAACTAGAACAGGATAAAAAAGCTGTAAGAATCTGTTATTTTAACTACAAGAGCAGCCTAGCAATGAACGGGCTATTTGTTTCCTACAGAACACAAGCTTATCACATAATTCCTTTTGCTTACAGATGGGAAGAAAACAATTTGATCCTGTGAGCCAAGCCAGTCCTTTTAAAATTCTCAAGAGGCTTACTTGATAAATAAGAGATATGTGGTTCAAAAATGTGAAAAACAAATGAAATAAAAGTGAGGAAAATTCATAATAGGCACGGGAAGAACTGCATATAGGGCATATTGAGCTTGTTATTAAAACAAGTTTGTTTGTACAGTTTTAGCCTAAAATACTATAATAATTAAATTAAATCACATATTGGTCACATATTATAGTAGGATCATATATTACCTCCTACCTTATGAGGAGATCAGTTGTGCAATTGTAAGTAGAAATTAAAATAAAATGATCGTTGCAACTTTTTTTCTCTGTTCTTAGTGAGGACAGCACTATGTATTTTATGTAGCTTGCTTTTTCTCCTGAGGTGCAGAGGAAGATGCTGTCCCATCACATCTGTCTGGGGCCTGGGATATGGTACCTTATTCTTGTTTCTGGTTACAGAGTGTATTAAATGAGAAATAGAAGTGTATTAAATAAGTGCATATGTATATAACAGCGACACTATTCTCTTTTCGGTAAGCAACATTATATAAACTCAGAAAAAGGAATAAGAAATGTAAGTCAAAGGCAAGAAATAAAGGGGGAAAAACAAAATAGAACTATAATGTAGTTTACACCATCATTTTTTTACCTGCCTATCTCCATCTCTATAAAATATCTGTTTATAGAGATGGAGTTTCTATCATGATTTTGAAACATTATTTTGAAACATTATCTACGGTGCTCATTCATCATACATTCTAATATTTGCTGTTAATTTCTGATTAACCACATGAATCAACTTGCATACTTCTCTACACATTATATTCATACTCCTAATTACCCTCACAATAACACTCCACATATGGTTTTGTATACATAACTAAGGGCATATCATGCATTTTTGTTTTATTCCTAGCACATTGCTGAACCTTATATAAAGCATTCTGTTTATTTTCATGTATGCTCTTATCTATTCCACTCTTACATCATTTAGCAACCAACTTGCAATTTTATATTTATGCATGCCATTCCATATTCCTTTTTTAATTTTATATAATTACATATAAAACTATAAAATAAAGTGAAAATAAAGATAATGGGAAAGTGGGGAAGGAAGAAAGGGGGAAGAAATAAGTGTGGCATAAAGGGGGAAAAACATTAACTTCCATGTCTATGGAGATTCTCAGCCATCCAGGTCATGGTTGTTCCAAAAGTGATTTTTCAAAAGGCAACTGGACTTTCTTTGTTTTTTCCTTGAAGATATTTTGCTTCTCATCAAAGAAGCTTCTTCAGTTCTGACAGTCAGAACTGAAGAAGCTTCTTGGATGAGAAACAAATGTCTTCAAGGAAAAAAACAAAAGAATGTCCATTTGAAAAACCACCTTTGAAACATTAATTTCCAACTTTTTTCAGTGCAGTAAAATAAAGATAATAACATTACAGCCTCAACTTTTTACTTTTGCACACTTATTTTTTACTTGCACACCATTTCTATAACAAACTTGTGTCAGCAAATCCAGAATTAAAGTTTCATTTTTTTTCCTATCTCAAGCACAAAATCTAGAAATTTCCAAGTAGAAACAAACCTGGAATAACATTCCATATTTCAAGCATATTCACCTGAGTTAAATCAATAGACATATAACACATTCATATTTTAACATTTTTTCCAATCACACTATCTATATCTGCAGCATTACCATTTTAAATCTTCTTGCTGCATGCCAACATTTCCACCCTGACATCAACATTTTTACATTCCTACTTTCATATGCATCCACAACAACCTAAGTAACACCAATTCATGCTGTCTGGTACTTTTTAGACCAGGGGTGTCAAACTGCCGGCCCACAAGTGGTTGCATCATGCGGAGGCCACACCCGCTCCAGCTCTGGCAACGCGAAAAAAGCCGTGATATGTCGTGACACGTCACATGATGCAGCGAGTTTGACACCCGTGTTTTAGACTATATTAGCTAGGGAATTCTGGGAGTTGAGGTCCACAAGTCTTAAAGTTGCTAAGATTGGACACCCCTGTTTGAGACCTTTCATTTGTAATTAATCTTACACACTCACTTTCCTCTATGAATTAATTAAATTTGCTCCAAAAGATCTGATTATCTTTTTCAGATGAATTACATCTTTTCTCTTTCTACAAGTGTTACAGTTGTATCTACACTTTTTCTTAATTTGTTATTTCATGCTCTTTATTGTCTAATCCTCTTACATTCCAAGTTGCAGTTCTTGTACACCTGTCAAATTCCTCACCCAAAGTATTACAGATAATATCTGCCTTTCATAATAATTTGGTTAGTTTTAGGAGAACAAAGTTTGTTGCCTACATTACCAATCATAGTCATACCTGGATTATATGCAGCATTTTGTGATAACGAAAGAAGAACACTCATCAGTTTGTATGAACAATGTTACTGTAAATTTGTACCTTTGGTTATAATTAAAATTAATAAGTTATTAAGTTACATTAATGGAATATATTTTATTAAGTCCTAGCATGATTATCATAATTTGCTTGACGTGGGGCTGTCAGAAGGACAGACTAAAACTCAGAATTCAACTGCCACAAAAATTGGATACCTACAGCATTGTTCATTTGATAGATTTCAGTATAGAATTTAACGTGAGGAGTCCCTGACCCTCTAAATCATTCTCATGATGAATCATAAATGCTACACAGTCATCTATGTTGGAAGTTTTTGCATAATATGAAAACTTACACTTCATCTGGAATTTTGATGCTCTGCCACTGTGATGTTCTGATTTGGAAAGGTGATTCATTCACTTTGCAGAATGCTCTTCAAAATGTTTGTATGGTCTCAATGTAATTAAAACTAGAATATTTGAAAAACACTTTGAAATTATTGCATTACATATTATTGAACTTTAGGGGGCCATCTTACAGTGGTACATGTATGTACATTTTAAATCAAAGGTTCCTTGGTGAATAGATGCTTATTCCCAAGTAGATGCAGATAAGATTGCAACCTTAATAACATTTTGAGTTTGTGGGATTTGGATGGTTTGCTTGTAACTTTTTAGTTCTGGAACACTTTGTGACCCAGCTTGTACTCTCGGGACCGAAACTTAAATAATTATGTAAGAAATAAAATAGTACATGCTTTAGGCAAGGAGTGGCTTAAGACGTGGGAGTGGGAAAAGAATGCAAAGCACACCTTCTATAATGACTCTTTCTTAAAAGCAAAACAGTCTAGCAGAATGTTAATAGACTGTGCACTTTGGCCTTGAAAATTCATTGCTTGGCTTGGAAGGTATTTTCATTCAAAGACAATAACTCAAAGTGCTTGAAGAAAAAGATCATAGAGGTGTAACAGTATGGAGCTGGAAGACCAAACTGAATATACATTACATTACACAGGCAGTGCTCCTCCTTTACTATCAGCTGCAAAAGAGTTAATCCAACATTGACCTAAGACAGACATGTCAAACACAAGGCCCGGGGGCCGGATGCGGCCTGCGAAGTGGTTTCATGTGGCCCGCGAAGCCATCCTGGAAACAGTGAGGGAACGGCCCCCGCTGCCTTGGCCCTGGCCCAGGCCAGCTGAGAGCCAATGTACAATTTTGTGATGGCCATCTTGGCACTTGCCCCAGTGGACCATGCCTTGGCACTTGCCCCGGTCCCACCCCTTTCTGCCAGAGACCCTCAGATCTGTCCTGCCCAGGCCCCCATAGGCACCCTTGATGCGAATGATGTAGAACTGGCCATGGCCACCCAGTAGGCCACACCCACTCCATCCACACCACCCAGTAGGCTGCACCCACTCTGGCCACACCGCCCCCCCAGGCAACCACAATGCTGATGCGGCCCTGACCTAAGACATAACTACAACTCTACTCACATTTGCACCTGACTTGTGTAATTAGTTGCTTCCTGTATTGCACCTTGTCTTCATTCCCCCCCTAAGATATAATAATTCATACATGATTGCAGTAGAAGGAAAGTACACCTGGGGAGATATGTTCTGCCTACAGAGAAAGAGCCAGTGGTTTCATATGTATCAGGGACAGCCACCAGAGAACAAATCATCTGTTTGATTTCTACATGGTCCATTTAGAAACATATACAAACTTGATTTTAGCAATTTTGCAGTGATTTAGTGTGTGTGAGTTTGAACATGTCATATTTATGTTGCATTTTCATATATTCAACTGACCTTGTAAAATGAACAGTCAACATAAAGTCACTAAGTAGGGAACCATTTCATCAGGTCATAATAGAAGGAGAAAAGAAGGAAAAGAAGGCCAATCTATCTACTCTATTTAAATACCTTCAGCTCTTTTTAAAAAAAACACTCCCTTTTATGACCCTACTAGCTGTACCCGGCCACAAGTTGCTGTGGCTCAGTCTGGTTAAATGGAAAAGAAAGAAAAGAGAAAGTGCATGTTTGTAATATGTTTAATTTCACAATGCTAGCGTGTGTTACTTTTACGTCCAACAGATGGTGCTGTTTTTCAAAACATGTTTTACCTGTCACAGGTGTGACATCTATACATCTATATAATAGTAGGTATATAAAAACATGCGCGTATTCGAATGCAACGTGTCAAAATTTCAAAGCAATCGGTGAAGAACTTTCGGAGATTTAAGATTTTGAACAAATGAACATTTATATTTTTATTTATATAGATAGTCACTATTCAGGGTAGAGTCGGGGTGACTGGATGGAACTGAGCATTTACTGGTTGGATACTCCTCCTGACACCTACATTTAGTTTGCAGCAGATATTTTCTCTTTGCGCCCTAGGAGAGAAACATTTGCTGCTACCTAGGATTGAGGATCTCAACCTTCCTAGTGGGAGGCGAGCGTCTTCACCACTAGGCCACTTAATCATCCTAAATTCTATTTGACTGCTGATGTTTAATAAATGTCATACAACTTTTAAAAACTGGTGCCAAATCTGAAAATTTATGCTTGGTTTAACATACTGTAAGTTTTTATTATCTAAATTTTTGTTTGCTTTGCCAATACAAATTATTGTAAAGTATACTTTGATTCCTAATTGATACTAATAATAATAATTCATTATTCTTACTAATCATTAAGTATTTATTTGATTTTAATATGATCTGAAGCTCTACATTAATACAATGTTTTAAAAAATGTGGGACAAAGCAAATGGTTTTTTTTAAAATCTTTTTATCTAACCATATAATGTTCGTAAATCTCTTTCCTGGTTATCTTTCTTACTCTTTTCTTTCTTCACCAATTTCTTAAACATTTAATCAAATATAAAATACAAAAATAAGCACAAGATAAAATAAAATAAAAATGGGTACCTGAATGACTCTGTTTCTTCTGCTCCCCATATCCTTTCCCCCTCCATGGAATACATTAAAGTTGTAAATTTAAAAGAAAATTTTCCACAAATTGCATAAAGCATCCAAATATCCTTTCTGGCCAAGCAGCAGAGTAAAATAAAAATAGAATAAACAAACAAACAAACACAATTTTCAGTTTTAGATTCCAACACATATTCCAGTTACTCTGAGTAACAGAAAAATAATTCATACCATAATACAATAGATTAAAATGTGAACAGATACAAAGAGGAATACTCTATGGAAATTATCAAGTCTATGGAATAAAACTCTTATTTGGGCTGGTTTGTTTCAGAATTAAGTCTTGGTGTCTGTTATTTATAACATTTGTAAAAATATTACACATTGATCAATGAAGGATTAACTATATCTGTATGACCATGGTTATATGCAGCATTGTCTTTGAAAGCACTTCATAGGTTACAATAGTTTGCAATATTATATATAGCAACTTCTTCACAATAGTATCTGTCTTACAGAATTTCCTCTTTATAGGGATGTGCCTGTCAATTTGGCTCCCCTTAAAAAGTCTTTAAAAGATTCTTGTTCTCTCTGGTTATTAATTGAAATGATTTCATGGTGCTTACTGATATTTATATTTCTTGGTTTTAAACCTTAAGCCTTAGAAATATATACAGTAGTGCTGAACAGTGGCTAATTGATATAAGCAACAAGCAAGATTTCAGCTAATGTAGCTTTAACCAGCGAGAGGAAATAGGTATAGTATGATCTACAACTAATTTTTCATTGATATACTATTAAACAATTAAACATTAACACTAGCAATAATCACAGGCAACTCTTCAAAAATGAGACTTCTAAAATATCTGATTGGAGCTGTCAATATTCCAGTATAGATGACTAATTTGCTCTGACTCCAGCCATTATTGCATCTTCTTTGTGGACTCTGAAGCAACCAAGCAACAAACCAAATTGATGCTACAAGTATTTATTGTTTTAGGAAAAACAGAATTCTTTTTTTTTGTATTATATTTTTTATTAATTTTTTTACAAGCATAAGTCACTCAATAATTGGTAAACAGTGTGCTGTCTGGGTTACATTTATAAAAACACTCCTTAAAAATTGATTTCTATAGTCTGTATTCCATATATTAATTTTGGTTGATTTCCTCTTTCCCCGAAACATCCTTTTTTTGCAAACATTGAGTTAATACAATTCTTATTGTGGAAAAACAGAATTCTTCTCCAAGTCCTATAATCAACTCAGCCTAAGTCACAGACGTGAACTAAATGTCAATAAAGGCATCATTAAAATGTATTTAACATACTCTTCATAACTTTCAAACAGTAAACTTCATGAAACAGGTCTGGTTGAAGATTTATCTCTTATTGGTTTTTCCCCCCAAGAGAATGGAAATGTAATGCCATTCCTGTCAGAGGGCTTTCTCCAGGTAAGAATGGTGCTGGTGGACCAACTAAAACTGGTTAAAAAAAAAGTAATAAAAATCAGTCCCTATAGCCCTGTAACCAGGCATGTGGCATACTTGAGGGCCTAAAAGAGGCCGGCCCCTTGTCAATGCCAATTACTTCACTTCCTTATTTTGCAGAATGAGGGAGTAGCTAGTCAGAGTTGAACAATGTATGAACTGAGAACCCACAGTGGGAATCTGGTTCAAAGGTATGCAAAAACCTATTGCCTGTACTACCTACATCTTCCCATGTGTTATTTCAAAATTATTTGGCTGTAGCCCTTCCTTGAACTGAAAGCTGCACCTTCTGATTCACAGTCACAAGAATTCTGTGTAATATGTTAGACAGATCTGATTCACATTAACAATATAATCTTACCTTATAAAGCTAACAAATAGCTATTGTAATCAAAACAAAGGGAAACAATGATGTAACCATTTCAAATGATTGCCCAAGGCTAAAGAATGCATAAATGCAAAAAATAACTTTGAAAATTAGTTATAATCTCACAGTTAATTCATCCTGGCTTTTTTGGCCTATCGTAGAGATACCCAGCACTTGCTCAGAATTGTTGAAGGCAATTGACAAAGAACAAAAAGCATTCACAGTGGAGCAGCTTGACAAAACCAGTGTTGTGATGCAAGTCCCACCCCTTCTCTATGACAAATACGATGTCTCATTTATTTACTTACTTATCATATTTAGAGACCGTCTGTTTCCCTCACAGAGTGACTCTGGACAATGTCATGCATATTTTATTTATTTCTATCATGCACTCATTATTTTTACAAATAATTCAAGGCGACAAACATATCCAGCATACCTTCCTCCTCATATTTTCCCCCATGACAGCAACCCTATGAGGTGGGTTGGGCTGAGAGAGAATGACTGGCTTAAAATCACCCAGCTGGCTTTCATGGCTAAAGTAGAACTCACAATCTCTTGCTTTTCTAGCCTGATGCTTTAACCATTAGACCAATGCTTTAACCATTAGACCAATGCTTTAACCATTAAAACCACTGGGTTTTAAAAGAACAGAGCTTGTGGGCCACTGACCCAACAAAAGGATTTTCTGGTCACCATTGGTCCAACTGAAGACAAAATGGATGGATGCTATCATTGATGACACAAACATGAGTTTACAAGATTCAAAGTAGTTACAATGTGGTGAAATGATTCCATTGGATCACACAGGATTTGTCAGGTGCAAAGAATCAGGATCACACATTAAGTTCCAGTTAAGAAGATTTATTGCTTATGCCTACACACAAGAAAGTAGGGCTAGATAAGAGTCAATCAAATTCAAGGGGGGGGGAGAGGGGTTGGACTTGGATTGCTTGTGGGAATGTAAGGATTGCAGACTGATTCCTCTCTTGTATTTCCAACAGGCTCTGCCTCTTCTTTTCCAACAGTATTGGAAGTAACTGAAAACAATAATCAAAATACCTCAGGATAAATAGATCAATGAAAGAAAGTTTTCTCCTTAAATTATATGAAGATTCAGCACTAAAGCATTCAAAGCACAAATTTAAAGGATTATAAAACTACTGTGGGATCTTTAGAAAAGATCATTTTTAGTTTAAATTCTCAGATGTTTCCCAGTTAAAATTTAAAACAGAAATATGTTTGTTTAGCACCATTTCAATGTGATAAAGCTATGTGTTCTTTTTAGATATATGTTTCTATACATTTCTTCAAACTGTCACACTCCAACAAAGTTGGATTAAAGTTATTATTATTCACAATCAGGAAAGCTAAAGGAAAACTAGTTGGGTGCCTTTCATGAGTGAAGATTGCCTGAATAAAAAAGACAATGCTGGAATAAGCAAATTCTGAGGCAAAACTATTTCACATAATCAACAGTGAAAAAGAAGGAAGAAAGAAAAGAAAAAGAAAAAAATGAACCTCAGCCAGATTCCATTCCACTTTAGTCTCTTTAAATGTTTTGCCTGTTGGACCGATTACAAATATCCTGTTTGGCAAAATCAAAGATAATAAATGTAAGAGCTGACACAGGGCTATGTTACTTGAATTGGGTGTGAATATACTCATGTTTTAAATAGTTTGAATACAGCTTGTGATACTAAGGCGTTGTTGCCCTCTCATGGGCAAACATAGATTTGCAATCAATATTTTGGCCACTTAATATGAATGGTTCTCCTTCATACTTAAAATAATTTTATTAAATAAATAATATAAACAAGAGATTTAGTAAATAAAATATGTAATAACCCAGTGACATATTGCAAACATACCATTGATTCATATTTTCTTAATAAAAGGGTATTGAATGAAGGTATTGACAGTTTCTTCATTTGCCAATATATCTTAAGCAGTATTTCAATGTAGTAAGTCAGATTTTAAGCATATCAAATTTGTCTCTTATATTCAAGCAACCTATGGAAAAAGCAGTTGATAAAAAAAAGAAAGAAAAGCCAAAGCTGTCTGTTAATATCACGGAGTATCTGATTAAATATTAGAGAGCTTAGTATATTGAACAGCTTTAAATATAATTGGAGTCCTCTACACGTGTTAATAATGGAAATAGTCAATATATTCACAATTAAGGAACTAGTTAATTTATGGCATACATTTCCTTTGGAGAAGTTTATATTATTTGGCTCACCGATAATTAAACAAGACTGATGATTAAATTATGTCTTGTTTGATCCTGGCAGAAAAAAAATCAATGTACTTAAAAACCCAATTAAATGAATCAAGATTTTTGAATATTTGACTAAATATGTAATGAAGAACTAATTAATAATTTTCTACCTATGCATTTGAGAAATAGTAAAATAGCAATAGTTATCTGCAATATCCCAGTTCTTTCCCTCCTCATATAAAGTCCCCAAAAGATGTAACTGATTCTGTTGTATATGGGAGAAAATTAAATTCAAAATTACGAAGTTGCATAGGAACTTTATATATTCTTCTAGAGGAAGTGCATAAAAAAGAAAACAACAGGGCAGTAACAGATATATCAAAGAAAATTTTTTGATAGGCAAAGTGTTTTGCATAACTATGTTTACATGTGTTATGTTTGTATTTTTCCCTTCCCCTTTTGCCTTTTCCCTTTTTCTTAAGATGCCAACTAAAAATGTTGAAAACATAAACCAATTGCTCCACTTTTACTTATGAATTTGAAATAGAATGCTGCAACTAATGGTAACCCCCAAACCATAGTCAATTTCTTGTTTGTGGAACTCTTTGAAATTCCGTAAGACAGTGGGCAGTGGGGGAATGGAGCAGGATCTCATTCTTTGTTGCACATATTAAGGTCTTGCCCATTTCATAAAATAGTACCCTTAAAAATGATCTGCAGATGGGTTAATTGCTGAGGATCTAAATGAGAACATCAGTTCACATGCTTGACTCCTTCATTAATGAATAAATGCAAAAAGGATATAATAATGTATAATCTTAAAAAAGATCAATAGGGTTGGGACAAGTTTGATCTACAGATAGATGTATAAATAATCTGTGATATAACTCAGATAATGGCATCTGAAAACTGTAGTAAGACTTACAGAATCTAACTTCTCTGAATGTATATATTTTGATTTCTGTAAGAGCCTTTGAATAAATGCACAAGTGCTTATGTAGACTCCCTCCCTCCCTCCCTCCCTCCCTCCCTCTTTCTTTCTTTCTTTCTTTCTTTCTTTCTTTCTTTCTTTCTTTCTTTCTTTCTTTCTTTCTTTCTTTCTTTCTTTCTTTCTTTCTTTCTTTCTTTCTCCTTTGAGTCATTTTTGATTCCTGGTGACTGCCTGGACTGGTGGCTGAACTTTTCTTGGCAAGATTTTGAAAGTGGCTTGCCATCGCCTCCTTCCCAGGGCAGAGAGTGACTTTTTTGCCTCAGGCGAGACTAAAATTTGCATCTCCTAGTTTCTACCCTGATATTTTAACCCATTATACCACATTGGTTGTCATGTAGAAATATTAGATATGAACAATTCATAAAAGTACAGAATCTAATTTTAAAAGTCACCCCTTTAAGTTGTAGAAAGAAATATTTAAATATGTTTTAATACTGTTACAGAAGTTATGATGCTGTGCATTTTCTCTAGTGCAGAGCTTACCCTTGCTGTATTTGAAGACTGAAAATAGAAAGGGATTAAAGATATGGAAAATATGTGGGTCAAAATAATGAATTCAAATTATGTTGAGAAAAACATGAATTGTAAGAAAATCAAATTAGGTCCCCCATCTGATTGACAAAAAGTATTTTTATTAGATGATACAGTTTTACATCTCAATCATGCATTCTAATAAAGTGTCTTCTCATTCAATCTATTGGTTTGTGAAATTGAGATACAATTAGTTAAACAGTATAAAAGTTACCTGTTACATAGAGGCAGTGGCAATAGGTATTAACTTGCACCAAAGCTAATAAAAATAAACACAAAGATATCTCTGTTTTTATATAAACTCTCACAATCCGTGGGATCATTATACAGGGATCTCTGAGATATTAGGATGTCTGTAACAGCTACCTGAATGCTGATGAGCATATTTTATGAAATAAAGTGAGGAAAAAATAATACTTTGAGTAGCTGTTTAAAATTAATATAAACCTCATGCTTATTTCAGTAGAAAGATATTCATCCAAAAACAGATGGAAAGGTATAAATAAGTGTGTGCAAAACAAAAAAATATATCCTTAATGAAGTCTTACAACCATGTGTTTTCCAACCCTGATGATTTTTTCTGATAGTCCTTTTAAAGAACATTGCTGTGTCATCTTAGAAATTAGTAAATGAATGCCATAGATTCATTTGGATTTATTTCTAGAAATCTATGTTCCCATTTTAATATACAAAGTGTAATGAACATGCACTACTGTAACTTCAGTTTTCTAACCACTAGCTCTAACAAGTTTTAAATTTTATATTATTTTTCTTTTCTTTTCTTTTTTTGCTCTTTTCTGGGAACTTTGCTTTTACTGTGATAATCAAACTGTGCATTGTTGTTCATGTTAGCTAATATTGAAAAAGACCGAATGGCCACTCAGATTGGAGCTATGCAGTTAATTATTGTATGTGCAGTCTGTGGATCAAACCATACACAATAAATAAATAGTATTATTGATTCAAACTATATGCCCTTAAAATTCACACCTGTTTACTCTTTAAGTGAAAATCTTCTCAAGTGATGTCTGATCTAATCTATGATTGGTGCCCCTTCTTTCCATTGTGAGGTTTCTAAGGCTTGCAAAGCCTGGCTCCTGTTTCAGAAGAAATTTTGTAAATACAATTTTACAGCACATGCTCTGGAATAGCAGTGCAAGGCTGTTTAGTTAGTAGGAACTTCAATTTTCTGTAATCTCCCAGGATTATCCCCCTTCCCCGAGCTGGAAAGCACCTTCACCTACTATTCCCCCATATCTCCCAAAGTTGCATCAACAACAGCTTTGCCACTTCTCTAACACAGTAGTTGGTAGGATGCTTAATTTTCCCCACTCAAAAATCTTCAGCATGCAAAAAATGAGGGTGGGAACATCTGGTTCCTGATTCTTGTACCCTCCCATTGGCCATGAAAGGAACATGACAATGGGGACACTTTTTGGACAATAAGAGAGGTGAAATCAATATGCTCTCAAGATAAACATTTTGCATATGATCTGTTTTCTGTTTTAAGCTAGCTTTCTGGTACCTTCCAGGTCTGGAAATTTAGCTCCCTAAATTTCAACTTATTTCAACTAATCTGTAGGGCATCAGATTGAGAAAGTCTGCTCTGATTAGATCTTACATATTTTTGTTTTTGCCTAATCTTTTTAGAAAATGCTAACAAGGTATGTTTTTGTTGAGGTAAGTACTAAGAATTAAGGGAAGGTAAATTTATCTGATCAGATCTAGGACTCCCAGTTCTGTATTGTGAAATTCTAGGCAACCACACCATAATTCCAAATAAACTCTGTTTCTTCCATTAAATGGTAGCTTAACGTTTTGCAGCCGATCTGGTGTTCCTAATCAGAGAAAAATATACAGTAAATCTCAGCAAGCAAGTGAAAACAAACTTTTACTAATTAATTTCTTCTGAATCACAAGAGATGTCTTACAAAATGCATTTTTGTATATTTGATAGTAGATGGGATAAGATCTACATAAAATCTTTTACTACAGTAGAATATTTAAAACAATTTGTTTTTCAGATATAAAGCACAACAGTAGAAAGTGCCTCAATATTTTTGTTGTATGCTATACAGATGCATTACCACACATTTTAGGAATAAAATATAAATCAATGCAAATCTCAAAATACTATTTCTTTTTTTCTTAAGAGAAGCACTGGCATAGATAATATTCATTCCGTACAAAAATACATCTCATTTATTTATATTTTCATAAGTCAGGGCAAATTTACTTTTTGCTTATATGAAGTAAAATAGACATTGTTTCCTGTTACCTGTTTCTGGCAGAAATATTTTTCTTCCAAGAAAGAAGTAAGAAACTAAGAAATATCTTTCTGTCCCAAATCTAATGGAACTGTATTAACACTCAAACCAGCATTGGAATAGTGGTAAGAATCTATCAATATGAAAAGGAGGATTTTTTAAAATCCTAAATATAATCTATATTCAGATCCTCATGGAATGGATTACATGGAGAACTGCAATTTTAGAGGGTTCTATTTAGTTCTATATAAGTGTTCTTAGATAATTATGCACATTGATTTCTACATGTTTTAGTACTGTCATATGGATCTTCATTTTTATTCTTTTAACTTTAAACAAAACTGCCCTGAAAAAAATACATTAGTCTGCAGCTTAAATTTGTTTTAGTTTGTCTTAATTGGGATTATTCCTGTCTCAAGCTTTTCTGAGAATTTCATGTCACAGCATAGTGATAATAGTCAGACTAACTTTTTAGAATACAGTTAGTTCTAACAGCTTTAGAACAGGGGTTTCCAAACTTGACAACTTTTAAGGCCTGTGGACTTCATGGCTGGCTGGGGGATTCTGAGAGTTGAAGTCCACAAGTCTTAAAATTGCCAAGTTTGGACAGCCCTGTCTTAGAGAAAGAGAAGAACAATTTCAATCAAATCACAGAATAGTCAGAGCAGCTTCATTAGAATAAATGAAGCAAAACTTGAGTCTCATTCTATCACATCGTACTTAGAAATACTTAATCTTCTACTTATCTCATGACATTCCTTTGGCCTGTTATAGTCGGGGTAGACTTAAAATTTCAACACCCATGATTATTGTTCTGATGATGGATCTAATAATCAAATGCAAATACACATAAGTATAAAACCACCTTTATGTTCCTTGAGGTACAACAGGAAACCCAATCTGGAACCAAAGGCTACACTAACCCTTTACTTCCTAGCAAGAATAAGAAACTGAGATTTTAGGAAAGGCAATAATGCTGCTGTTATTTGGCAGTCCTCCTTCCTTTCAGACAGAGAAAGAAAATAATTTCTTCCTTCCAACCAGAAAGCATAGTAATCTATGTTGAGATCAGATATTATTTTGTGCTTTGAACCATCAAAGCAAATTTAGAAATATTTTTATTTTCAGAAAATGATTAATCACAGCTGAGAGAAAAGCAAAACATTCCAATCAGACCTGATGAGTTAAAACAGAACGCGTTCCAGTGAGGTCAATAAAAAAAACAACACATCACTTATATGGTAAACGTAGAATTACAGATTAAAACAAAGCATTTCTGGAAACTCTAAGACGTTCATATCCCTCAAGTTCTATGTTAACTTCTGATTGTACAAAATTATCAGAATTCTAGGGATCGTACTGTCACTTAAAAAATGATTGCCCATATTTGCCTTGATATCAGAGAAACTCAGTTGGCCAAAACTAAATCTTTTGCTTAAACCAATTCATAAGTTATATATGATTTTCTAATGAGTGTCTTTAAGCTACCCTCAAACCACTGAACACTTACTTTTATCCAAAAACACATTTCCTATAAGCTAAATCATTCTTGCTCTATAGCCTCTGCTCATAAAATAAAAAAAATCAGGCATATGACACATACTAATCTACAATACTAAGGACCCAGGAGAATGTGATTCACTGCATTACAGCAATAGTATTTCACAAAAAGCCTGCAACTTCCCTGGTCACCAAAGGGCTTGCATATTTCGTAAGTGTTGCAACATATGTCTCCTACTCATTTTACTGAAATCTGTACCATTGCTTTCCGCTTACATTACCTACCATGACATCCTCAAGTCATTCCCTCCATATGACTACACATAATTTCTTCATATACCAAACCTTTCATACCATTCTTAAACAGATGGTATTCTGAAAATAGTCTATGTTTACACTTGAAATTAACATTTCTCTTTTTCTGGTATTAAAGTGAAACTGTAAGTCACTATAGTTTAGCCCCATAAGCATGTTTTTAAACTCAGTTGATTTCATTAAAAAGAATTTTTATTTACCTTTCTGAATATTGTGAGGTTTTATTTATTTATTATTTATTTATTAAATTTATATAGCTGTCCATCTCATTGCCATGACTTTGGGTGGCTTACAAAGCTAAATGGTATATCTTACCGTAATAAAGGAAATTGCTGTATTCTGAACTGAATATTTTTCTTCAAACAAAATCCCTCTTCAGGTATTCAGTTATGAATATGTAAAGAGGTTTCAGGGAAGGATTTGGAGAGTTCCATGGATGACATTCTGTGACATTCTATATTGTATACCTAAGCTAACCCAAGATTGCCTTGAGGCTAAAGACAGTTGCCTTCAGGATGGATATAGTGATAGGATTTTGATTAGTCAGGATAAAGAGCCCATTTCATATATTCATCAAACTGCAGCTTGCAGCCCATTTAATTGGGGTTCTTCATGCAGAAGCTGGTGGGAATCTCTTAACTAGGAAAAAAATCTGTTTTGTTTTGCTACATAAGAGCTTTACTTTAGTTCTACCCTGAGGCATGTAAGTTGTTTCTACCTACATCCTGAATGGCTTTTTCCCTTATGCTTCATCTTTCTTTGTCCTGGTTATGAGAATAATGTTTTTCAGGTGCCCAGCATGTCTCTATGACCAATTCAGTGTCTCAGTTTAAAAAGCTTATATCTGATCTGAAACAGTATTTCAAATACTGAGCTAGAAAAAAAGAGTGGTGTTGGCACCAAACATACTGTATATGGCACAACCAATTTACATTAATGTAAGTTTCCTTCTTTTGGGAAGGAAGGTTGCATTGCTCTTTCGAAAGGAATGAAATATACCAGACAGTATGAAGATAGGCTATAACCTTAATCCTTACTAGAAAGGACCGTTAAATTTAATGGTAGTTGCTCCTGAGTTAACGTTCATGAGATTGTAGCAGCAGAAATGAAGACCCAAGACAGTAGTCCTCAATTTACGACCACAATTGAGCCCCAAAATTATGTTGTTAAGTGAGAAATTTGTTAAGTAAGTTTTGCCCCATTTTATGATATTTCTTGCCACATTTGTTAAGTGAATCACTGCAGTTGTTAAATTAGTAACACTGCTGTTAAGTGAATCTGGTTTCCCCATTTGACTTTGTCAGAAAGTTGCAAAAGGGAGTAAGTATGAGTCACTTGTCAAGCATCTGAATGTAAATCACGTGACCATGGGGATGCTGCAACCATTGTAAGTGTGAAAAATGGTCATAAGTCACTTTTTTCAGTGCCATTGTAACTTTGAACGGTCACTAAATGAACTATTGTAAATTGAGAATTACTTGTAAAGCACTTTTTTAAAAGTTATCTCTCCCTGCCTTATTCAGGAAACAGTGACCATATTAGAACCTGCTTTGTTATCCTTTGAATAGATGTGAAAATAAGTATCTTCATATTTTATTTGTTCTTGGAATGTCTAGTTAGATTTTTAGAAAGAAATTAAAAACAACACAGCTAAAGTCTAAAACAAAGAAGTGAATGAAATGAATTTAAATTCCCAGGATTGTAATCAGTGGTGGGATTCAGCCAGTTTGCACCACTTCGGCAGAACCGGTAGCTAATTTTTTGTTGGCCAGGCCCAGAATGGACTTCCGGCATCCACACAGAGAACTGGTTGTTCACATATTTGAATCCCACCACTGATTGTAGTATATTATACTGCAATCAGAGTGCAATGATAGTATTATATTCCAAGGCAGGGATAAAATATCTGTGATCCTACAGAAGTTGCTGATTTACAATTCACAGCAGCTAGCGTGACCAGTGTGAGAGATGTTGGGATTGCAGTGTAGCACTCTCTGGAAGATATAACTTATCCACTCATGCTCTGAGGACTGATTTACCTCACAAATTGAGTTGTCTTTCCATTTCCTGTCATCCGCTATGTGCTATTCATTTCTAATTGTACTTTTGTTGTTATACCTTCAGTCATAAAAATATTTTCTGACACCGAGGCCATTTGTGCTGATGTTTCCCCAAGCTGGTAATATAAGCAAAAAGAACATGAGTTTGTAGATGCCTTCAAGAAGGTAAAGTTGTCTATTTAGAGTGACAGCTTTTTTCGAAAATCTCAGCAAGAAGACTTTCCTTCAACTGCTATGTAAGATTTTTAACCAGAAATACTAAGAATTCATCTAGGACCTTCTGAAAGCAAAATCTGCATCCATCCACTGAAGTATGTTTCTCCAGCCAGAAAACTGAAGTATCAGCCGGATGAAACTTTAGACCCTATTATCTTTCCCTAACCAGTTAAGAAAAAAAATCCTATCTGAGTCTCGAAAAGATAAAAATAATGCAACTGAACTCTTTAACATTTGCCTAGCCAATAAAGAAGACCAAAACACAACATATCAGAACATAACCAATAGTACAAATAAACATTTAGCTAACCATAAGTAGGCTTGTATAAGAAACAAAAGAAATAACTTTTTTCATGATCACTAAGATTACATTATTTATAATGATTAATTGTATAATTCACAGGTGTTGATATTGCACAATTATACCCTTCCCAGTTTAAAATTTTACATATGGAAGGACATCAAAACACCATTTTGTGATTTGTTTTTATATAAACTAGATTTTATCCTATGTTTATCAATGCATGTTTCTTTCAAGCACATACACACACACAAACACATACAAGACAAAGAAAATCTGGGATCAAGGTCTTTTATAATGCTGACAAATCATAAAGTGTCTCATTCTAGATAAATTTTGATTTTACCAGGCCAGAAAACATATTCACACTTCTCATTCTAGAATATGGAGACCTTCAAGAAAGGAAACTACAGCAGACTCATTTGCTTTTCATGTTTGACGCCTCCATCCCTTTGGATGTGGATTATAATTGGAGTCAGCCATTGATAGACAGTAGTCAGACCTAGATTCCATGGAAATCATACCAGGATCAGTTTGGGCTTGTTGGCTATAATATGCAGGCTGCAGACGGGAACCATAATGGACAATGGAGCTAGGAGCAGACGTTGATAACCTGGCAGGTAATGTGGCCACTGAATAGCTCCTTCCAAGTGAAGCTAATTTAGAATGGACGCTTGGAGCTGGATGCTCATAAGCCACTTTTCTCTTCCAGTCATCAGGTGGTGTAGATAATGTTTTCCTACGAGCCGCTGACATGACATTTGCAACAATAGATTCTTGAATGGTTTGGGGATCAAAAGCATCATCCACAAATCCAAGGGGAGACTTAGCTGCTGCTTCCCAAGGGGTCAGCCTCTTCCCAGGCTTGTCAACTGCTGCTGGTGCTTTGGTAATATTATCAGGAGTGGATTGGAACATCACAGGAAAAACTGGGGACATGGATCTGGAAGAAGTGGAAGGTAGCCATCCAGAAATTGATAAAGATCGTTTACTGCCTTTTTCCTAGAAACAGTAAAGGCTTAGAGTTATTACATTCTTGAATATCAGTGACAAAGATTCCAAAAGTAGAGCAATTTTTTTTCTATTTATCTGAAGTAGTAAGGTTGCTTTTTTAAATACCCAGGTAGCTTTTCAGTGTTATAAAAATAAAGCATTCTGACAAACATTTTTAAAAGCTGGTGCATTTTTGCTGAAAAATGTATTTAAAGGAAAGTATAATTTCATAAATATTTCTTTTTCTTTTTTAATGAAACTATCTCCAGAACCTGTGATCAACTATTATTAACAAATTCAAGAAAGCATTAAAATAAGAAACCCAACTGTCAGTGTCAACAACTAGCCTCCAGATAATACTAAACTCTAAGCTAGACTGGAAGTCAAAATTATATCTCAGAAGAAGGCAATAGCAAAACCATTATTTATTGACACAAAGAAAACTAATGGGTGTATCCATGAAATTACCAAGAGTTGAGCTTGACTAAAATAAGGTTTCATTTTGAAATTGCCTACTTTCTACGGTTTTGTTTTGTTCATAAGAATCAGTCTTTACTTTCTGTGACAGCCTGGGCTAGTCCCTGCATTTCTCATGGCTAAATTTCAGAAGTGGTTTGCCATTGTCTCCTTCCTAGGGTTGAGAGAGAGACACTGGCTCAAGATCACCAAGCTGGCTTTGCTGTAACTAGAACTCCTCACGGTCTTTGATTTTTAGCCTGATACCTTAACCACTACATCACACTGGCTCTCTACTGTTTATTGTAGTCATGGAAAAATAAATGTAGCATTAGAGTCAAAGCTATGGGTAAATTTAGTCCATAAACTCCTTAAACGAGGTTTGAAATGAAGCCATTGTCCTTCAGAGGCATTTCTTTGCATAGCAATAGCTTTATAAAAAGCTAGTGAAGTAATAAGGAAATGCAGTGGAGTTGAAATGGCAAATAAGGTCACAAATCTAAAGCAATAAAGTGTGTGTGTGTTGGGGGGGAAATTGGTATAATTATTTTTTGTTGTTGATGTTGTAATTGTTGCTATTCATAGCTTGGTTTTTACAGTTTGGGTTAAATAACATTATATTATAACATTAGAATGGTATATTCTACTATGATATACGCATATATACAAAGAAATTAACATTGATGTTTTCTGTTTTTTGTTTTTTTTTCTTATGCTAGTCTTTGTAAAAAAAGGCGAATGAATGAATTAGTGAAGCAAACTACAAAGTTCTCACTGCCTAATTCTACAACCTTTTTTTGCTTACTATGGAAGCAAAGAAAATACTGGAAGGAAAGAATCATTGCTTGAAATACCAAGCTATGAAAACCTAAAAATAAATTGTAGACACTATCTGTGATGTAACATTCTATCTTAACATTACACAAGCATTACTGTTCTGGTGCAACATTGCCAAAAAATCATAACCCAAGGTCATCATGTCAAGAGATGATGATATCATGTTATATTTTTGTTGCACTGTTGCATCAGCTTAAAGCCACAATTGTTAACCAGACTGCTTTAAATTAATTGTTTATCAATGCCCTATATTTCTTGTGTGGCTTTACAATCGCTTGGTATGAAGGTAATATTAAGAAAATGGAAGTTGTTGTGCTGTAATGGTCAATAAAGTCTATAATATAATGCCAGTCACAGTTTATGTGATTTTAAAAGAAAACGTATAACTTGTTAACCCAGTTTGGAATTGGAAACACCAAGAATCCTAACTTGAATAGTGGGAGGTTTAAAAAGAATATCAAGATTTTCCTAAATATTTTCCTGCTAATGAGCATTTTCTAATACAGGGTTCCCCACCCCCTGTCCATGGACCAGCACTGCACCGCAGCATGCCAGAAACTGGGCCGTGCAAACAAGCGAAGCTCCATCCGTGGGATGCAGGCAGCATTCGATACCATCTCCCCTTCTGGTCCACAGAAAAACCTCTCTCCATGGAACCGGTCCCTGGTGCTTAAAAGATTGGGAGGTTGCTGTTCTAATATATTATTTCTAAATAAAAATTTGCATCCAACTTGCCTTTTGTGATTGTTTCACTGTCCTGAAAAATCTGCTCTGCTCTAATGTTCTTTATTTCTACACTGTTATATAAGCAGCCCTGAAATGGAAGCACTTGTTCCCAGCTTATTAATGTACCCCAGCTTCAGAAAACCATCAAGGTATTCTTATTCTGGTATGATGTCGCATACCAAGATTTGTATCTTCATTGCTGATCTAGTTTTTAATAACTGTAGAAAATTCTCTTAGCAGGGAATGCATACTTGAAAGAAAGAATTGTCTTATAAATAATGGCAACAATCCTTGTAAATCAGGTTATTGCAATGAGATCTCAGCAAAGGATCAAAATGGTAAACAAATGCCTAGCACAAGAATAGTCACATTTTCATGGAGGTATCTACCTGAACCAAAAATAGCAGCATGCTTTACAAAAATTAGCTGCATTTCTTTATCCTGTTCAAACTGATTATGAAAGGCAAAATAGGCAAAAATGGGCAACTTTATGAATTATTAGAAATATTAAAATCAATAAGGCAGCAAATGCTAATACAATTAAGATAGCTTGCTTTCATAGCTTTGTTTAGTCCATAATCATAAAGTAGAATAGTGACCATACTTTAGTAGTTTTCTATGAAAGAACCTTGGCCTTCTCAATGCTTCTTTCTCCATGGTTAAAAAATGGTTCTCTTAAAATAATAATACTACATCAAATCCAAACCCAATAGCTGTTCTTAAATAAAATGAAAAAGAATTATCAATTTCAATTCATGGTTTATTATTCAGGTTTTTCTCTATGATCCATAGTTAAGNTTTTTTTGTTGATGTTGTAATTGTTTTTTACAGTTTGGGTTAAATAACAGTATATTATAACATTAGAATGGTATATTCTACTATGATATACACATATAAACAAAGAAATTAACATTGATGTTTTCTGTTGTTTTTTTTTCTTATGCTAGTCTTTGTAAAAAAAGGCGAATGAATGAATTAGTGAAGCAAACTACAAAGTTGTCACTGCCTGATTCTACAACCTTTTTTTTGCTTACTATGGAAGCAAAGAAAATACTGGAAGGAAAAAATCATTGCTTGAAATACCAAGCTATGAAAACCTAAAAATAAATTGTAGACACTATCTGTGATGTAACATTCTATCTTAACATTACACAAGCATTACTGGTGCAACATTGCCAAAAAATCATAACCCAAGGTCATTATGTCAAGAGATGATGATATCATGTTATATTTTTGTTGCACTGTTGCATCAGCTTAAAGCCACAATTGTTAACCAGACTGCTTTAAATTAATTGTTTATCAATGCCCCATATTTCTTGTGTGGCTTTACAATCGCTTGGTATGAAGGTAATATTAAGAAAATGGAAGTTGTTGTGCTGTAATGGTCAATAAAGTCTATAATATAATGCCAGTCACAGTTTATGTGATTTTAAAACAAAACGTATAACTTGTTAACCCAGTTTGGAATTGGAAACACCAAGAATCCTAACTTGAATAGTGGGAGGTTTAAAAAGAATATCAAGATTTTCCTAAATATTTTCCTGCTAATGAGCATTTTCTAATACAGGGTTCCCCACCCCCTGTCCATGGACCAGCACTGCACCGCAGCATGCCAGAAACTGGGCCGTGCAAACAAGCAAAGCTCCATCCGTGGGATGCAGGCAGCATTCGATACCATCCCCCCTTCTGGTCCACAGAAAAACCTCTCTCCACAGAACCGGTCCCTGGTGCTTAAAAGATTGGGAGGTCGCTGTTCTAATATATTATTTCTAAATAAAAATTTGCATCCAACTTGCCTTTTGTGATTGTTTCACTGTCCTGAAAAATCTGCTCTGCTCTAATGTTCTTTATTTCTACACTGTTATATAAGCAGCCCTGAAATGGAAGCACTTGTTCCCAGCTTATTAATGTACCCCAGCTTCAGAAAACCATCAAGGGATTCTTATTCTGGTATGATGTCGCATACCAAGATTTGTATCTTCATTGCTGATCTAGTTTTTAATAACTGTAGAAAATTCTCTTAGCAGGGAATGCATACTTGAAAGAAAGAATTGTCTTATAAATAATGGCAACAATCCTTGTAAATCAGGTTATTGGAATGAGATCTCAGCAAAGGATCAAAAGGGTAAACAAATGCCTAGCACCAGAATAGTCACATTTTCATGGAGGTATCTACCTGAACCAAAAATAGCAGCATGCTTTACAAAAATTAGCTGCATTTCTTTATCCTGTTCAAACTGATTATGAAAGGCAAAATAGGCAAAAATGGGCAACTTTATGAATTATTAGAAATATTAAAATCAATAAGGCAGCAAATGCTAATACAATTAAGATAGCTTGCTTTCATAGCTTTGTTTAGTCCATAATCATAAAATAGAATAGTGGCCATACTTTAGTAGTTTTCTATGAAAGAACCTTGGCCTTCTCAATGCTTCTTTCTCCATGGTTAAAAAATGGTTCTCTTAAAATAATAATACTACATCAAATCCAAACCCAATAGCTGTTCTTAAATAAAATGAAAAAGAATTATCAATTTCAATTCATGGTTTATTATTCAGGTTTTTCTCTATGATCCATAGTTAAG
>NW_015387035.1:0-8685 GCF_001527695.2 Protobothrops mucrosquamatus
CTACATTAAACTTTGAAGGAAATGATTCAATTTGAATGGCATGTGATTGAATCATCCATTCAAATTGTATACTTGAATTAAATATTCAAAACATTGCCAAAATGCCAATGTCAAGATATTGGAATGCAACTGACAGTTACAGTCGAGTTTTCGTGCTTTGGGGTTTTGTAAAATGTCATATGTTTCCTAAATAACACTTTGACTACTTTTCAGTCTGAGGCACACATCTTCCAGCACTGTATTGTCATTTACTTTATATCCTCTGTCCATTATTTTTTCTAGTTTGAAAAAAAAGGTGGCTTCCAAGAGCTTTTTCCCACACAGTATGAAATAATGCCTTTGCCATTATCTCTAGCATCTTCCAATGTCACTGGAGCCTAATTTAGGTGACTGCTTGGTTTCACCACTCAATGGCATTCCTGCTGTTCACTCATCCCTCCTGGGAATATCCTACCACCACAGTGAAGGGTTTTCCCATGTCAGCCTCTAGTAAAAGCTCTTTCTTTTTTAGATGAAATTTCAAATCAGTCTGAACTTAATCTTGTTGCCTTCAAATATTGAATCTTAAATTTGCATTGATATCTGCATGATAACTGGATGATTTATATGCTCGTACAAAGAAATTCCCCTTTATGGATTACTGCCTTGTCATGGCGAAGGGGCTTGCATAACTCAATGAAGCTATGAGCTATGCCATGCAGGGCCACCCAAGACGGACAGGTCATAGCAGAGAGTTCTGACAAAATGTGATCCGCTGGAGAAGGAAATGGCAAACCACTCCAGACTAAAGAGTCTCTTGATGTGGGTGAAGAAGGACAGTGCAAAAGTTGGCTTGAAACTCAACATTAAGAAAACCAAAATCATGGCATCCGGCCCTCTCAATTCCTGGCAAATAGATGGGGAAGAAATGGAGGTAGTGACAGATTTTATTTTCCTGGGCTCCAAGATCACCACAGATGCTGACTGTAGCCAAGAAATTAAAAGATGCTTGTTCCTGGGGAGGAAAGATATGGCAAATCTAGACAGCATACTAAAAAGCAGAGACCTCACCCTGCCATAAAAAGTACGTATAGTCAAGGCCATGGTTTTCCCAGTTGCAATGTATGGATGTGAAAGTTGGACCATAAGAAAGGCTGAGTGCCAAAGAATTGAGGCCTTTGAACTATGGTGCTGGACAAAACTCCTGCGAGTCCCTTGGACTGCAAGGCATTCAATCCGGTCAGTCCTAGAAGAGATCAACCCCGACTGCTCTTTAGAAGGCCAGATCCTGAAGTTGAAACTCAAATACTTTGGCCACCTAATGAGAAGGAAGGACTCACTGGCCTAATGCTGGGAAAGATTGAGGGCAATAGAAGAAGGAGACAACAGAGAATGAGGTGGCTGGATGGAGTCACTGAAACAGTAGGCGTGAACTTAAATGGACTCCAGAGGATGGTAGAGGACAGGAAGACCTGGAGGAACGTTGTCCATGGGGTCGCGATGGGTCGGACACGACTTCGCAATTAACAACAACAAAAAAAATACTTTGATTTTCTATCAAAGTATCTATCACCTTGCTATTACTTTGGGTTCATATGATTATCTTGTAAACTACATAAAACATTTTTCCTTCAAAATGATTTTGTCCCTTGCCTTTCCTGTCAAGCAGCTACTTTGATGGAAACAGGTGATATAAAAAAAGTCAGTGATATTTTCCCTTTTTATAAAACATCCTAATTATGTGGATGAGCATCAAGATTGATTAGGAATAGATCTTTACTCAAGATTTTTCACAGTAATGCATGCAAGATTCCATGGTAATAGAAAAATTGAAGTGTTATTACCATTCCTTTGTTTACATCCGCTGCCTGAAACATATGGAAAAAATATTTGTGAGATAAATACTACAAATATTTGGAGAACCTTGGGATGCCATGAAAATCAGAAATGGCTGGACAACAAAATAGATTTCTGATAGGTTTTAATTTAATCTAGAAATGTGTGAAATTTGAACAGCTATCTTATCCTATCTCAAATGCAGATTTTTAACAAAGTTTTAAAGGTTTGCTTAAGATTATTTTTGTCATATAAAGCCCAAGAAGCTTGTAATTGGCATAAATTATTTGGTAGGAAAATATTAGTAAATTAAAATAGAAAATCTTCCCACTCCCTCCCCCCAAAACTAATATATGATAAAACCAAATGATTCTCAGAAAACCTTCACATCTTACTACACAGAAGAAAAAAAAATCTAACCCTAACTCTGATCTTTTTATTTGATAACATGATGTGAGTGGAATTCAAAGCTAAGATGACACATATTTTGACCCACAAGTTTTTAAAGTACATAGTGAATGGTACAAAAGAATATAAGTTAAGCTTATATTAACCATGAAAACTATTTGAAATGTAATATTCAGAGGAACACAATCTCATAGTTGACATATGGAGTCCAAATTTGAGGTTTATGTAAACTAGATGCTTTAGAGGTTGTTCAGAATAAATTCATGAGTTCAATTGTAGTCTTACACCCATGTGTACCAGAGTGATTTTGAGATTAGAAGTGTGCCTTCCATAAATTAACATGAGGGTATGGAAACTGTAATTTTATATTATATGAGACTAATTCTCATGCCCAACACTTATTTGGCAAAACAATGACTCCATGAACAATTCAACTGTAGTGGATGGGTAAATTTATATCTAAAATATTCTCACAATTTTCACTAGATTAAGTAACTAAGTAATATAAACTGTAGTGACTGTTTTTTTAAGAGTGACACGATAAAGAGCATATATGCAAGGTTTAAATTAGCCAGCTGATCATTTAAATATGGAAAAGGAATATCATATTATTTTCTTATATCCCATTCCCTGAGATACGCTTTCACAGAACTTTTCAAACAATACCAACAGCCTATTTGGACTGAATATATAAAGAATTTCCAATCACATATTGTTAATGCATTTGTAAAAATTCTCAGGTGGAAGATCTGATCCATTACTCATTACATTGCAAGTAATATCAAGACATGGAGCTAGATTCATTATGCCTTTGTTAATCCAACTGAATTAATCTAACATGGAAGAAAAATCTATTTCCTGCTGAGAGATGTAGATGAACATGTAAGAAAACAAGTTGCAATGGCCATAAGGAAGATGCAAAGGGAAATCTTAATAGATAGTGCTGTTAATATTAGAGGAAATAAATTGTAATATGGATTGTTTCAATTTATATGAATTTTGCTGTAACCTATGATTGCAAATAAATGTAATTTTTTAAAATAGATAAGGAATAATATAAAATAAAATAATGTAAGCAGAAGCCATCTAAACTGTCTGTAATGGAAATCTCATCTGAGATGTGATTCAGATAACTTAAGCAAGATGTTTTTAAGATTTAAACACAAATTGCTTAACTCTGCCCTGTGGTACTCTGAGAAGCAGAGTACCATGGGATAGAGATGTCAGCTATGTAAAAAAATAGCAGTTGTCTAGCTTCTAGGCCAAGGAATGCAGGCCAAATAGTCTCTTAAACCATGTGAAAGTGGCAATAAACAGAGGCTCTAGATCAGGGTGTCAAACTGCTGGCCCGCAAGCTAGATGTGTTACAGCAAAACCACGCCCACCCCATTGCCAGCAATGGGGAAAAAGTCACGATACGTCGCAACATGTTACGCGACACTGCAAGTTTGACACCCCTGCCCTATATTGATTGATTATAGCTATCATGTTGTTGTTTAACCCTAACAACCATATATTTAGATTTTCTCTATGACAATCTAACCTGATCATTAAGGTCTTCAAATGGTGCAATTCATTGTAACTGACCCCATCTATCTTACTACTGGTCATGGTCATCTTTCCTTTCTTTCTACATTTCCCAGCATTAGAGCCTTCTTTAGAGAGATAGGTCTGTGTATAATGTGTCCAAAATGGTAGAATTTGAGCCTGGTCATTTGTGACTCAAGTGAGAACTCTGGGTTGATTTCTTTTATAATCCACTGATTTGTTTTTGTGGCAGTCCTCAGTTTTCTCAGGAAAACTTTTACAACATCCGTGTGTGTAGTATATTTATACTATTCATATCCTCCTTCTTTGAAGTCCAATTTTTTCACAGAACACTATTCACGATTTTGATTTTTGTAGTTATAAACAAATAATGGAATCTGAAGATCTTTTCTAAGGCCTTCATGGCCGACCTACCAAACTTTAGTCCACAATGTATTTCTTAACTGTTCGTTCTTCATTCCTTCTTTTACTGATGATAGTTGATCCTAAGCTGCTCACCATTTCAGGATTTTCATACTCAAATTAAGGCATCTAATACATGCGAAGGCAATGCATAATGGGAAGATGACAGTAAAACAGTAGATTATTCTGTCATCATAAACATACAATTCCCTCTTTCTTTGAGAGGGACATGTAATTGAAATTTCTTTGAGGTGGACATATAGAAAGAAACAGCAGATGTTGGCTACAAGTGACAGACATCACATGAGAGTCACAGAAGGATCAGCATGCTTTCCACAGTATAAATCTGGAATAATAATCATGCCAAAATGCAGCATATGGTAATACCTAATAAGTGCAGTTTAAAATGCCTTTATTAGAATTGTTCCTCAAACATTAACTAGGGGTTTGAGGGACTTGAAAATTTCAATTTATTTTTTCATTAATAATCCATACTTAATTTATTCAAAATATATACAATGGAGCACATTTGAATTCTTATTTTAAAAACATATTTTCCTTGCATAACATTATTTTTATAAAAATAGGATTACTACAGATAACAAAGGGATATTTATACTAACATTGTTGGTGATAAGATATGCATTAGCTTGTCCATTTTACTTTTGCTTTGTCATTTTTTTAAGAGGGTGGGTGGGAAAAACCTCATTCCAACTTTAGTATCTTCCAGCTATACAGTATCTTTCTAGTGCTAATAGTACTTACTGAAAAACTGCCAAACCAGGACAAGAGCTATTGAAAAATGAGGGTCCCATGAGGTAGTTAGAATCCGAGACATTGATTTGAGAAAAATGCCATTTCTCCTTCTTTCTTTCTTTGCCCTTCCATATGTGATCTGATTACTGTCTAACATTGTTGCTTGGCTATTTTTCAGGCTGTTGATCCATAAGGAAAACTACAGCAGGAACTTTGATATCAGGGACAATTATTGAATTATTGTTAAAAACTAAGCTGTTTTGTTGTTCTTGTTGTTATTTAGCAATGCTTAGTTATATAACAGCTAATTGCTTGTATAAACTATAGTTTGATGATTCAGCACCTGACCTATGATTACAATGGGGAACCCTATGCTATTTGTCCCTTGGGTAGTTCTCTTGTAGCTAGCTAATAACCAAAGACGACACCAATAAATGTAACTGCTATGATTTTAAGCTACAGCTACAACCTTATTAATTTACTACTTAGTTCCTTTTTTTTCCTTAGATGATGTATGTATTTAGAAAAATGTACAGTAAGAAAAAGTACGAAAAGTTATAGAAGTGTATAGGAACACACATTGACATGCACATTCCTATTTAAGAGGAGAGAAATAAAAGTTTAATTTGGTGTTAAGGGTAGGAAAAAGAAGAAATGAAAAAGATAGGCTTAGGGTTAGCGAGAAAGACTATTTGTGAGTAATAAAAATGCACAAAGCATGTGTCACTGTAATCCTTTGTCAATATGGAATTCTATCTCATGCAACTAACAACAGAGTAATACAGTAGCTTATGGAGAGTGTTTGTGCTTCAAAGGACTCAGCACTGTCTGATGTAATCTTAGACATATACAGACATGTGGAAATGCAGATAGAGAAAGGACAGCAGAATTATCAGCAAAGAAATTGTCCAATTAATCTTTGGGGTGGGATGGGGGTTGAAGATTGAATTGCAGAAGAAGAGACTCGATTCAGATGAGTTAAGCTGGAGATATCTGGACCAAGAGGTGAGATCAAGCAGCAGAAAAGAGAAACTGTTCTATAGGACTTTTTTTAGAGGTAGCTATTGCTGTAGGCATTTTACAAGGAGGGCGAAAAATACTTTGGTTAAATTATTTGAGATGAACTACTGCATTTTTACAGAGTCTGATCAGTATGTTATGTACAAATGTTTATACTGACATAAGGAAATTCTCAATTGAATTCAGTAGCTTACTGTAGTTTAAAGCTTTTAAACTATAAACTATGCACCTATAGCTGAGTTCTACTGCCTATATACTTGTTTTAGGAACAAATATTTAGATAAGCAAGACACAAAGAAACCAAGATAATAATGTCAGGATGTTATACAATGGGGAAAGTGAATAGTCAGCACTATAAATGTAAAATGACCAGTCAGCATTATGTATGTGGGTGTGTGTATACAAATACAGGTAGTCCTCGATTTATGACCACAATTGAACCCAACATTTATGTTGCTAAGTGAAACATTTGCTGAGTTTTGCCCCTTTTTATGATCTTTTTTGCCACAATTGTTAAGTGTACCACTGCAGTTGTTAATTTAGTAACATGGTTGTTAAGTGAATCTGGTTTCCCCATTGTCTTTGCTTGTCAGAAAGTCACAACAAGAGATCACATGACTCTGGGATGCTGCAACTAATATGAATTAGTTGCCAAGCATCTGAATTTTGATCATGTGACTACAGCTGCAATGTTGTAAGTGTGAAAAACAGTTGTAAGTTCCTTGTTTCAGCACTGTTGTAACCTTGAACGGTCACTAAATAAACTGTTGTAAGTCGAGGACTACCTGTAATAAATATACAGATTAGACTATAAACAAAACTATTTTTGGACTCATTGAAGGATTTGTGGTCATTTAAGATTTAAAGATGCCAGACCAATGTAACTAATTCTGGACTGTCACTCTGAGATTGGTGGCTTATGTGTGCAAATGACAGGGAGGGTTGCCAGATTGTTTGGAAAGATATGTCTCCCAGAGCTCCAAAACACAAATTTAAAGATACTGTACTATGAGCATTTGCTTTGTTGCATGTGAAACTAAGTATTCTTTAACTTTGGCAAACATAGCTTCTTGTGGAAAGATCCAAAAGGACAACCAATAAAACTCTCAGAGGATGTAAATTAAACTTGTGAGATTACAGCTCACTGACAATAATTTTTTGTTCACAATTTAAAGAGTTGCCCTTTTGGGGTGGATTTCTTCCTTCTGACAATCTTATACCGTGTTTCCAAAAAGTTAGACCCAGCCTGATAGTAAGCCCTAGCTTGATTTTTGGGGGTGGGCCTAATATAAGCCCTACTCCAAAACTAAGCCCTAGTTTTGGGGTGAGGTGTACCCCTAAAAATCAAGCTAGGATGAGGGTAGGGGGTGAAGCTGCCCCATGCACCCTGCACCCGTTTACCTTATCAATAGGACCACCACAGGCAGGCCTCCCATACCCTGACACCTGTTGCACCACTACTTGACTTCTTCGTCAGCCGCTTGCCACCACTTGCGGCCGGATGCCATGTGGCACATTGTACCATTGCCGCTGCTCGTGGCAGAATGTCACATGGCACTTCAAGCTGCTTCCGCTGCTCACAGAGCACTTCAGGCTGCTTCGTTGCTCATGGCAGGAGGCCACATGGAGCTTCAGGCCATTTCCACTGCAGAAAAGGCTTGAAGTGCCATGTGGCATCCTGTCATGACTAGCAGCAATGGTGCAATGTGCCACATGGCATCCAGACGCAAGTGGCAGCAAGCAGCCACAGAAGAAGTCAAGCAGTGATGCAACAGGTGTCGGGGCATGGGAGGCCTGGCTGTAGTGGTCCTAAAGTAAGACATTCTCTGAAATTAAGACCTAGTGCCTCTTTTGGAGGCAAAAAAATATAAGACTGAGTCTTAATTTTGACAAAACATGGTAGTTGATAGCATTTGAGGATGTGGGCGATATGGCATATAGAATAAAAGCACCAATCTATCAAGTTGGGAGTATTTACCAAGATGAAACAGCTTTGGCAGCAACAAAAGACATAAGTTGACACAGGAGGAGAACAGGTGATATGCTCACTCATTTATTTGGACAGTTGCAGTTAACAGCCAACTGTGTCATTGGGGAAGAAAGAAAGAGCGAGAAGGAGGGAAGAGGTAAGCTGGTACACAAAATGTCAGTCAGATTAAAACATTAGTAAGCAAATGAACAATTAGGAAGACATTTTAATTAGCTGGCAGACAGACAAGCAAATGGCTTCACAGGGTAGTGATGGGAAGTGCTTTTTGTTCAGATTGAAGTTCCAGCAAATAAGGAACATGCTTTGGGGGAGGCAGTTAGCTAGCCATAGTAGGCAGGCTGAGATTGGAGGATCTAGCAGAGGCCTGCCATTTATTGGACCATTATGCATTATATTGCCTAGTCTGTCTTTTCCTTTATTGTTGTGACAGAGACAGACTTGGAAGCTGACACGATTGGTAAATGAACTATAACTTGGAGATTTGACTAACTGGGACTAAAGTAACATTTTGGAGCTGATCTATAATAGCAATGTTTCCTTATTCACAAAACAGTATTTTTTACCTTTTCAAAAGCAATACACATTTGACAAGACCAATTATCTCACTCCTGCCCTAAACTTAGCACATTTGGAGAGACAAGAGCCATTTTCCTGTCCCTACCTAAAAAGAAAACAATGCATTAGCATAGTGATTAAGAGCCATTACTTTGCTTCCCATCCTTCTTAACAACAACAGTATACATTTT
>NW_015387035.1:9471-12363 GCF_001527695.2 Protobothrops mucrosquamatus
CAACAACAGTATACATTTTGAAGCAACCATTCATTCAGCATTGAGATTTAATTGTGTACCCTCCCATGGCAAACAAAAGAAACATATTTCTTTACTACCTTTTTAACTTTTAGAAATCATATTGAACTTTTTAAGAGCATGGAACCAAAGTAGTACAGATAAAAACAAAGGATTCCCTCAAATTGTTCAGCAAAGGAAATACTAATACTTAGTTTCTTCCATCATCATATTCAGAAGTAATGAAGCCCTTTTAACTACCACCGCTCTTTTAATATATCTGAGGATGAAGAAGTTGTTTGATGAAACTCAAATTAGGACTACTGATGTAATAATAATGTTCAGAGTTATAGATGTGTGCTTATATCTCATTGCCCAGAGTCTCAAGTATTGCAGATAGAATGATTGATAAAACTAAACAAATAAATTTATTTTATGAATAAAATGAATAAGAATAGTCATTCACACTGTCTGCAGATTCAGGAGCATAAAGCTCATTATATAACACCAACTTCTCCACAACTCAGATACATAGAAGTCCAATGGTTTGTCACATCACCTGTTATGATAAAACAAATATCAATTGTCAGGCATGATACATATTCCTGTATCTGCCTTGTAACATTTGTACCATTGGATAACTCTTTCTTTATAACTCAAGAAAAAAGACAAAGCATATTCTATCCTTTTTTGTCTCTCTTTCCAAATGGAATCGGCAAGCAAATCCTATATAAAAAGACACAAAGGGGAAAAAAAGACAAAGTAAAAATGTCAACTGCAAAAGCTAACATAAACGGAGTTTAATGAGGTTATAATACGTACTGGCCAAGTATACATGTCAGCAATCTCATAACTTTCAATCTTTGCTGTTCCCAGGTTTTCTATACATGAACAAGACAATGCCATATTATAGATTGTTTATAAGAACTAAAAAGCAGGAGAAAATCTATCAGATCTATCGAGTGATCCTCAGTCCTTTGATTTGTTTCACTGTTTAAAGCTGTTCCCAGCTTCTATATGTGAATATGCTTTGACGAGGTGTTTTCACAAAAGTTGCAATAAATTGAAGCAGCCCTTCAAAGTTTGCACAATTCTAATGTATGTTTTACCAGGAAATTTCACCATAAAAATAATTTAAAAATAAACTGAAAACAGTTTTAAACCCAAAGTATTTTTTGGTTATTTGAACGCCTGTATAGGTGATCATCATTAAAAGGAAAGAATTACAATTTTCAGTCTCTTGCCAAGACAATCCAGCATCTGAAGGTAATTTATTAGTTGGCATTTGAGAACAAAATTTACATAGTGATTCTTTTAAGATTATAAAACTCAGTGGAATTTTAAATAGCTCAAAGTGGTGCCAAGCTGTTTAAAAGATTAAAAAAATAGAACTTTAAGAAATTAAACATGATGCATATGAAATTGCTATTCTGATTCCCAACTTCCATAATCTTGCTAGCATCTTGACAATGGTGCTGTATATCAACTGGAGATACTGAACAGTTCACACCATGTCTTCAGTGACTTCTGTGTATTTTTAGAGTGAGTATGTTCTTACACAATAGTTTTCAGTATAATAACAGTAGTATGATAACCTTGGGCCAGTCACACCCTCTCATCCCTAAGAAGTTGGCAATGGCAAACCACTTCTGAAAAATGTTGGCAAGAAAAATGCAGGAATTAAGTCAAAAACTGACTCGAAGGTACGTACAAGTGCATGCGCACACATATAGTGGATATTATTTTCATTTAAATTAAATTACATATATGTTTATATATGAATACACATATATGTTACAAAAAGCATTCATATCCACAAATATATGCACAAATAAGAGTTAGAAGGATTCTATACCTATCTAGCACAGGAATCTATTCCTATTATATACTTAACAAAATGGACATCCAACTTCTGCTTAAATTACATACACAAGAGAGAGTTCCAATTCCATTGTTGATTGCTTTGTAATTATGTTTTTCCCCCTTAAGTCCACCTGAAATTTGCTTCTTTGTAATTTAAACCCATTGTTTCTTGTCCTACTTTACCTCATCTTCTAGATACAGCCCTTCAGATATTATAAAATAATTATCACATCTCTCTTCACTATCATCTTGGCTGCACATTTGTAGAAACTTCTTTTGTCAATATACTTCCAAAAATGTAGTACTCTGAACAGAGAGAGGCATTATGACTTTTCTTGATCTCAATTTGTGATCTATAAAGTTCCCCCAGTTCTTTTTCACAGGTATTGTTTTTTAGCATGGTACCCAACTTATCGTATATTTTTGGTGTTGTCTTCCTATCTCTGTTGAAACTTGGGGGAAAAAGAGTTCTTATCAATTAGCCATGATTTATTGTATTCTTGATACTCCTGCAAGCAATGCATTCTTAACCAAACAATCACAATGAATGGTTTAGTAATCTGTTCTGGAATTCACCCTATATTGACTTCAACCTTACAGAAGTAAAATTATCTGGATCTTCTTTTCTTTTTAAGGATAAGAATAATACCTGCCATTTTCTAATTCTCTGACATCATATGTTCTCTCAAATTTCAAAGAAAAGAGTATATGAAAGAATAATATCCTTCTTCAATATTGTCATCTAGTCTTAACTTTATTGTGATCATTAGCCAGCACACTCTTCTGGTATTAGAGACTCTAAATGGTTTATGGTAGCCAAATGTCCTGTAGCCATATTTTAATTTTCATTCCTCTTGGGTTGTTACTCCATGTCAACTGTTTTGCTTAGGTTCAATCCTCTTTGGCAATTTAAATATTGCCCTTTTTTGTCACCTATTACAATTTTACCATCTTTTTGAAGCATTGGTCATACCTTTCTTTTTTCCTATTTTCCTGCTGACATGGCCAAAAGGCCATTTTTGTTGCTTTTAG
>NW_015387035.1:14047-55215 GCF_001527695.2 Protobothrops mucrosquamatus
ATATTTTAATTTTCATTCCTCTTGGGTTGTTACTCCATGTCAACTGTTTTGCTTAGGTTCAATCCTCTTTGGCAATTTAAATATTGCCCTTTTTTGTCACCTATTACAATTTTACCATCTTTTTGAAGCATTGGTCATACCTTTCTTTTTTCCTATTTTCCTGCTGACATGGCCAAAAGGCCATTTTTGTTGCTTTTAGCTTTCTAGCAACCATGAATTATTTCTTTTCTTTAGCTTTTCTCACTTGATATTAATTAATTACTTATTGATATGCCCTCATGGAAATTATACCCATTTCCCATACATTTCTCATTTAATTCTTAATACAATCAAAAGCTCCCCATACAATTTACCATGGTTTTCAAAACTACTTCAGTGTTTTTGACTATACTTCTAGTATTATATGGTTTGAGTATCATAGAGACTTTGATTTGAGATAGAATAAATGCATAAAATATGTAAATAAATAAAATATTTTTAAATGTTGTGAAACTTCCTGCATTTCCTCTGATCTGAGCATTTTGTTTATCAAATTCTGCCCAGTTTCTTTAGGCTTGTTGAAAACTGACTTTCTGAAATCTTATTGCATATATATCTGGATTCCAACTTCTCTTTCTGTAGTGTTTTGATTTTCAAGTGGATATTTCACTTCTATTAACATTTCCTACTGTTTTTTATCTTTAATCAGCATTTCATAATTAGAATTGGATATATAGGGTACTGATCTGTTTATTTATTCTGCAACTTTCTGGAAAAATGAAATTGGCAGTCATCCCACTAAGGAATTTTTGTGAGGCTTGGTTTTCTGACTTTCCAAAATACATGCAGGTAGTTGTAGTTTTATTATGTATTGCACAGCAACAGAGGCTTTATTGAGAATACAGTATCTCTTTCATATACTGTATATATAATACTATTTACTTTTAAGGAGGACAACTATTAAAGATCCATTATTGTATATAGTTTATCTTATTTGTGCATTTGTCATGGTAACCATAATCTCATCATGTTTTTTTTCTAAAACACATAGAGCTGTAGTCATCTGCTATTTTAATTTTTTTAAGAATGCATATTCATATTAAACTTAGACATTTTACTGGAAAAATATGATGCTCGATACTGGCATTTTTTCCCACCATGTGATACTTTCCCATTTACTTTAATTTTATTTATGTATTTTTAAGTGAGGAAGAGTCAAATGCATTAACATTCCTGCATGCTGTTTTGTGAATTCATAGGATGTGTAAAGGGTTACTATGAATGCACATCTTACCACCTATCCCAATTGATCTTCATCATAGACAGTCATGGTGCAGCCCAGTATTTTGTTTCATACCTGTGTCTGCTCAGAGAAGAAATCAAAAGAAGTAGCCAAAAGTAGGGCTGTGCATACTTTGAAAATAGTTTTAAAACAGTGTTTTAGACCTTCTTTAGTTTAAACATAGCTTATCCCTACTATTTATTAAGTATCCATGTCTTTTTTTCAGGCTTTTAAAGCAATATTGAACAGAATTGCTTTAATGAGTCAACTCATTAAAATAGCCACAACAGGTATAGTCTGAGAGGTCTGCCCTTATCTTTAAATTAAATTTAAGATGTAATAATAGCTTGATAAAGTTAAATTTTAATTTTTCTCATCAGGGAATGTTTAATATTTATAATTTGATGAATAGTTTTTTTTTCAAAAGAATCTAATTTGCACTGAACACAATCACAGTCAAATACTATTTCTCCATACCATTCATCTCAAATAAAATATTAGTTGGGAAAGAAAAGTTTTCACTATCTTAGAATGTATTAAATGAATGTATTAAATATACAAAGCTATTTAACAAAAGAACATCACTGTCCTCATCCCCCCCCCTAAGTTTGCTGTTTGCCTTCTGGAAATGATCTGAAAACTCCTGTTTTCTTCAAGAATTATGAATCAATAACTGAGCAGAACACTGGTATTTTAATCTCATTAGCATAGAGAATGGAAGAAACTAAGCCTGCAGCAATGGGAAAAACTATCTTTAGTTTTTTATACTAACTAACATAGAAAACCATGGAAGAAACCAATGATATGTCAATTGATAGAGCCAAATTAATAATAATTCACAGACTAGCAATGACTTCTCATATTATCTTTTTTTAAGGATAGTTCTATAAAAATCACTTTAAATCTATCTATCTATCTATCTATCTATCTATCTGTCTGTCTGTCTGTCTGTCTGTCTGTCTGTCTGNCTATCTATCTATCTATCTATCTATCTATCTATCTATCTATCTATCTATCTATCTATCTATCTATCTATCTATCTATCTATCTATCTATCTATCTATCTATCTATCTATCTATCTATCTATCTATCTATCTCAGAACTACTCTTTGGATCAAGGGAATGAACTAGGATTACCCATAAGTTTGCTCCATACAGAACATATAGAAAATATGCCCATGAAAGTTTACTTATGCTCAGTAAAATAGATATATATCCAGTAGGTTTGAGAGATCTGTGAATTGGGGGAGAAATCATTCTGCCTAAGCCACAGTTTGATACTTTAAATGGGTTTGCCTACTTAACTCTTAACTATTTTAGGCAATTTCTTGTTATTGATATTCTGTATGTTAAGAAACTTTTAAGGGCAAGTTTCATTATGCTGGAGGAATTTTCTTCTATCTTGGGTGAAAAGTTTATGCAAATTTAAGGATTAACAAATAAACAACCTTTAATTTTTTGGAAAACAGCTAAAGGGAAACTAGAATGTTGATTTTGGAATGTTAAAGACTAACTAAAAGATTAGGTGGACTTGAGAAATATCTCCTCTGGAGTGTTGAAGATTTTATAAAAGAATATATTTTTTAAAAAAATGACTGTAAGAAATCACCCATGGATAACTAGATAATAAACTTATGATAAGAGGGGACTTTGAAGGTTAACCAGAGTGAATATGAGATAACTAAAGATTAGAATTAAAGGAGAAGAGACCCATTAATACAATGAAGCAATATTATTTGATTATACTGTAAAAACAAAGTTGTCTGGAAACAAGGTACTTAGAAATTGCTTACAAGATTGTCTGATACTATAAAGATGGATTTAGCAGACGATATAGAAGAACAGTTTTTACTGGTAAAACAGAGATGAAGACTGATTTGAATGATGATTTTAAAATAGATTTTAAAACAATCTTAGACTTCAAGAGTGTTATTGAAAAAGATACTGTGGATTTGGAAAAAAAATTCCAGACTATAAGTGTGATATGAAAATGACATCACATTCGATTTACATTTTAAATCAGCTGATGGCTTAATATCTAAAAAAAGACATACAAAATTAATTTAGAATTATTTGGAAAGTCATTTTATTTTGGATTTACAAAGAGGACGTTAAATTGTTCCTGAAAGAAGACAATGGAAAATGATAAAAAAAAAAAACTTCTAATAGGATTAAAGCTTTTTAAAAGTAAATGGAAGAAATATAAAATGAGCTTATATGACCAGGTTAAAATATATGTATGGTAGTTTCTGATAAACATTAATGGAATTTCTTTTTGACCAGGATTGAATGACAAGACTTATAGATCTATTATAAATGGAAGATATTTCCTTTGCTTTATTTCTAAGAGAAAATGATAAGTAATTAAAAATGGAATTATCTAAATAAAATAAAAGTATCTATTTTATTACGTTTGATAGCTCTTAATAGACCTTTTGTTGATTAGGACTGAATGATGAGTTTTTATATTTTGATTATTGAAAAGAGATGAAATAAGGGAAGAAAACATCTTTTATTTTTTATTGAAATACTAGAGAAAGTGTTAAGTTACTGAAATCATTTAAAATGCCCTGAAGAAGGAGAGAGTCATCTTTTATAGTTCTTTTTTCTGGATCTTATGTGGCTTCTCATATATAGACGATTATGAAATTCATGAATGCCTCAAGTGAGCTGTTAATGTCCCTACTAAGAACATACCGCTTTTCTCCCATAGTTCCTGATCTTGGCTTACAGATCCATTATCTTCATCTTATTATTGCTTTCCTAAAACATGAGAAATCTAGGAAATACTTGCTCCATTGTTCTTTTTTCAATGTCCTTGCATTTCTTTTGCTGTTTTTTATATTTAGGTAAGTTTGTATTAGTATTGTACTAATTATAGTATTGTACTTGTAAACTAATAAAATTATTATATATATAAAAAGAAAATGTAAAATTCTTTGATATGAAATTATAGAAGGTCAACATAAGTCAAAAAGAAGAAAAGAAGTTGCACTGGAATTTTAATTTATTAGGCTCTGATTTTGAAGTGTATGTTTAATGATACTTAGTGCTCAAGAAAACTTTCTTTTCTTTAAAATTTAGTTTTGATTATATTTTTATTACAAAGTTACAAATAGATAAAATCTAATACAAAATTAATGAAAACAAAAAAGAAAAATAGGGTGAATAATGAAAAAGAAATAAAAAATAAAAATATATAAAGAAAAAATAAATATATAAAGAAATGATCTCTCCTTTTCCGCAAGCATAGCAATTTTAGTAACTTATCACTGTCTCTTAAAAAACCCAGATGATTTCTTCTTCCCATATATCATTTATCTATAAACAAATCCTTAAAATCGCTTTATTTTAGTCAATTGTCCATTTGTTAAGAACATATCTATTTTAACCTTGACCAATAACCAACTTTATATTCCTTCCTTTTACTTTATCAATCTTGATTATTAGTCTCTTAAAACAATGTCCTAAAACTTGAATTCATATTCATTTTTTTCTTTGTCACTTATCACAAAATTCTTCAAAGTCGTTAACAAGACTCTTTTGTAAATTAAATATAGGAAAATTATGCAGGTCACTTACAGTTTCTTATTTACATATTCATTTTCATTATTAAGACATTAGTGGCCTTTTTTATATGTCCAGTGTAGCATTTTTTTTCCATATCATTCTGGTAGCCTGTCATTTTTAAAAACATTTTCAAATAGTTTCAATCTTGTCAAGTATAACTTTTTCCTCTTTTATAAGATATTTTAAACGCAATCTATCTTTGGTAGCAGACACTCTTAAAATTAACTTCTGAGTCCATTATTCATATCTTCCAATATGTAGAATGTTAAAATTTAACTTCATTCTGTATTAGTAAGTCTATTTTAATTGTAATCTTTAGTTCCTTTTGGTTCCCTATAGTGTTCCTATAGTGAGACCTTCAAAGTCTCATCGCCTTTTAAAAAACAATTCAAAACAAAACAATTTTCCCATAGGAAGTATTCTTAAAATGAATTCCAAAAACTTTTATATATCCAAATATATCTGGATCCTTACTCTATTCATAACTTTCAAAAACCAAAATCAGTTTTTTGCTGTTTATTCTAAAATATTTTTTAAGTTCTTAAATTTGTATTTAAAACTTCTTTCGCTAAGAATGAAGAAAAAAAAAACCCACCCACTGCTGTAAAAAATGTTGATCCAAAGATTCTTAAGAGCTGAAAAGCAGTTAAAAAGCAATATGATTAGAACAGGAAACATATGAACATGTTGACCTTTTAAAAAGTGCTTACTGTGATTTCACAGTGTGAAAGTGTGGTAGAATATGGTATAGAGTTGTAAGAGGAATTCCTCCCATCAAGAATGAACAGGCAGCTCAGCCTAGAATCCTTGCTGTGAAGGAAGAGAACCAGGGCAGACCTTCCCTAACTTTTCACAAGGTATATCTAATATTTATGCAAATTTATTCTTTAATAGATCTCTATAATCAAGGAGCAGTAAAGAAACTACTCTGAACAACTCCCGTGTCATTCTTGGTTCTTTGTGCCTGACAGCAAGATGATTATTCCCTTGTCTTCTTGAGCTCCAAACCTGCCAAAGATTGCTGTCTTATGGTCTTTTGGGAGAAGCAATTGTATAATTTACTGTGGGCGATCTCAAGTCCTTTCCTTGTCTGGAGACAAATTACAAAGAGGCAGTCTACTCACTGTCTCTTCATTCTGCCACAGTTTTCATCTTAATTTTTAATGGAGCTGGTTTCACAGAGTCATCTTCTGTTTACTATTTCTTCTCCAGAAGTCTCAAAATTCCTAGTTAGCTTTAGTGAACTTAATACAGCTATGTTTTATGCAACATAAGCATTAAGCCTATTAATGAAACCCAATGAATTTAGCCTTTTATTTCATCACTGATATAAAAAGCAGCAGAGTTCTACAGATTCTCAGTAAATAATATATACTAGATGGTACAGCAAACTTTCCAAAATGTTTTTGAATAAGAAGTCCATAAAGAAGGAAACTGAAAGAGGAGTCTAGATAAACTTTAATTTCATATACAGTAATAACTTTTTAGGTAAGAAATGCATCGAACTATTTAACCTGAGCATGCAAAATACTGATGGATTATTATGGAAGTCAACATGTTCTTCATTTGTCAAGTTAATCAGCAAAGAGCACAATTTTCAAAGTCAGCATTGAAGGCTGATGTCTCAGATGATGGAATGAAGAGCTGGTATGCAAATTGCCTTCTATTACTCAATCATAGTTTATAGAAGATGACAAGTAACACTATTTCTATTCAGCAAGCATTTATCCGACCTTAATGCAACTATGATTGAAGATAGCACCTAGATAAATGGAAGAGACTATCTGTGGTTACAGTGAATAATATGCTTTTAACTTATGCATCTATTTGGGAAAAAAGACCAAGGTTAGATAAGTCTTAGCTTCAGGTTTTTATTTTTTATTTTATTTATTTTCATTGTCCTAAGTATCCACAAGTGTCTCCATTAACTGCAAACAGTTTTTTGTTTATTTCCTGCCTTTAGTATTTTTACAAATAACTTAAGGTGGTGAATATAACCAACACATCTTGTTGTTGTACTGTGAGGTAGGTTAGGCTGAGAGAGAGAGAGTGACTGGCCCAAAGTCACCCAGATGGTTTTCATGCCCAAGACGGGACGTGAACTCATTTTCTCTTGCTTTTTAGCCTGGTGCCTTTACTAATAAACCAAACTAGGTTGCAAGCTAGCTGTAATTTTGCCTTGTGAAGGCATGAAAGCAAAGCTATTCATCTTGAGAAGTTGCTTCATGTTACTCTGAGGCCACCATTGACATTTTGATTAACTGGAAGAGGTGTTGTGCATGCTGTGCAAAAAGCTTCTTTTGGTTATTTAATAGGGTAGAGAAAGCCCTGAAGCAATAAGAAGCAAAGTTACTGTACTTCATTCTGCTGAAACAAAAGGGCTACATTATTTCACAAAATAGTTTCAAAGGAATCCTTCACTCAAAATATCCTTGAAACAAGCATTCTTTTTTAAGTTTACATTACAGTGTAAAGATTTAAAGTATTACAAACTGTTGCTCTGGTGCCATTGGAATGATCTAATTTCCTTTCCCCTTAATCCTATTCCTACCTTACCTTGGAAAAAGACAGTAGCTTTTAAAAACAATTAAGAGCTATCAAGTAGCCAGCAGGCTGCTCACTTAAGAATCATCAATTAGCTTGCAGGTCCTTGGAACTATTTCAAGGGCTAATCATGGTGTTCTATGTATCTTCCTAGAAGAAACAAAGAACAGAAATAGTAATAAAGAAACACATGGAATGGCAGCTGTAACTAAACAACACACATTATATTTATATTAAAATTTCATAAATAAACAGAAGACTTAAGCAGCCATTAATTATTGAAAGGTTGTAAGGTAAACCATAGGTTTGTGGAATGTTGCATGCTGGTAAAGGGAGGAGAAGGAGGAATATTTTACTATCAGTTGTCACTTTGGGCATGTACATTGCTGAAAATATACATTCTTCTGATTCTTCCTTACAACAAACTGATACAGATTCTGTGTATTTCACAACTGAAATTATATATCTTTTTTTTTTACAAACTTTTATTGATTTTTTTATCCATAAAGGGAAAAAAGAGAGGAATATAGGTATGGTAGACAGGGGAGGGTAGGGAGGAAAAAAATGGGGGATTCGGAAGGGGGTAAGGGTAATATATAGTCAATAATTTTACAAGCAAGTAGTTATCTTATATATCTTATAAGAAGGTTCTCTACTGCCATACATTTTGGATTTGAAATAATGTACGTGTTCCAGCTATTTTATATTCCTATTGCTACCAGTATTATACTTTTAGGAGGCATACGACCTTTAATCCATATAAAACTTAGTGGAGGATCAATATCTATTAGTACTTGTTTTCTCCATAAATGTTTACATATTTTATTTTAAAACACACATGCAGTACACACACATTGTAATTTTATAAAAGCAAAGATTTGACATTAAAGAATTGGGAAATATACACACCTGGTATAATTTTAAGTATAAAACATGGGACAGTAAATATAACACTGAGAAACTGAAAAAGTGATAACAAAGACATTTTATTTTAAGTATAGAGAAGCACTTTAAATATGAAGTAGGTCTCATTCATCATAATTATTATTTTAGATATCTGATGCTTCTTCTTTAGGCCAATCTTCTGTCATTGTAAAACAGGTCATTGTATAAATAGGTATTAATCCAATTTCAGTGTGCATAAATGTTACTAGTACATATCAAGATGAAAGAAATCTATCTTTTAATCAAGCTATATATTCCATTGCCTGGTATTGCTTGATGGGAAAGATAGGAGGAAGAGTAAATGAATTTAGTAATAAACAATTTGGCCATGTTTAGTTAATACAATTACAACATTTATTTATCAAAATAATGTCAAAGAAGTTAAAGGAGGGATACTGCCAAAATTATTTTTATCCAAATCTCTCCTAATATTTAAGATTTCTGAATCATACAGGCAATGATTTTTCCATATGATACCATATAGAAATGAAAGTTGGACTTGAAAGTAGGATAGATAGTATACAAAAGTGTTTCTGAACTTTAGTGTTAGATAAGACTCCTGAAAATATCAAGGATTCTCAAGAAAATAAACAAATAGATCATAACAAAATTATGCAGGTCATGGTTATCCCAAAGATGCTTTTCAAAAGACAACTGGACTTTCTTTGTTTTTTTTTTCCTTGAAAACATTTTACTTCTAATCCAAGAAGCTTCTTTAATTCTGGATGAATGGTAGGAAGTAGATGACTGCAAGAATACAAATCCGCACCATTCAGTTTAAGAACTAAAGAATCTTCCTGGATGAGAAGCAAAAGATTTTCTAAGAAAAAAAAACAAAGAAAAGCACTGTTGGCTCAGAAGGGAAGAAGTGCAAAAATGACTAACAGCAAGGTGAATTAACTCAATTATAGTACCAATGTGTGCATTGCTTGAAGATCTGAAGGACCACTTTGGGAATAAATAATCTTGAAGAAAGTCTATATATGTAGTCACCAAAAGTTAATGTTCATTTTATTTGTGCATTTATGTGTTAGTGTTAATAATATATGTTGATGGGAATGTTATTTCCATGCCTTTCAATTCCTTCATTCTTCTGCCTTGTGCCTTGACATATTACTAGTCTGGACATGTTTTTCAATGAACAAATGTGCTAAAGTAATAACTAGGTACATTTGGCTATGAAGATCTTTTTGGGGATGGAAAGGATAATTTTTTTATCAGTGTTGAATTCTAGTTGCATTCTGTTATAACACTGAACAAAGATATTATAGCCATACTAAGTTTCCTCTCCTGTTTTCTATGTTTTACCATGTACAAGTATGTTTTAGCTATGTTGAGACAGATACAAAGTAGTTGAAATATTTGATAATTGTGGGGGAGTGGAGAAATTAAGGACTCTACAACTGTAGGACTGTAGACCTCCAAGTACATACACTCATCCTTAGGCAGAATATTGGCAATATTATGGCTTAATGTTGGTAAGCTGTTTTCTACTTGATTGATTGCTTCATTGTTTGGCTTGGCTTGGTTGTGGGGGGGACAAATTTAAGTTTAGGAATGCAAACACTGTACATTTTTGTACAGTGTTTTTATTGCACTGCTCATTTAGACATATCTCAAAGTTCAACACACTGTAGATTATGTAAAATGGATGGGGTGGAACTCTTCTCCGCTTTGACTATGGAGTTGCTAGAAGATATTTCAGTCAGCTAAAACTTTTCCAAGTCTACTGTTTCCTTTCAAAGGGACATTTAAATATTCTCATTTCTAAAAGCTTTTTTTTTGCTCTTATTCCTGTGTTTAGCTCTAATAATGATAATAAGGGAACTAGGTCAAGAAAAGAGATTCTCCAGTATCTATTCTTGAAATCCAAGGACTTTATATACATCTTTTGTGCTTTTGGTTGTTAGATTGTTTTCCCTTGATATAAATATGCAAACTTATGAGCAGATATGCAAACATATGTAACTAAAGAACAACTGTCATTATTAATCCAGATTGATTGATCTATTCCATAAATGTTTATTTCACTTTAAACTATTCTAAATGTACCAGTGGATTCTATTGCCACGTTTGATGTGAATGTATGATTATATGAATATAACATGAAATGTTTTCAAACAAATAGGGTAGTTAAATGATAGAGATGGTAACATTCAGCATTTGATTTTTTATACCCTGGCAAGATTTGAGTTAAAATAATGAGAAACTTTCTCTTCTTTTAAAAAGTATTTAAATACATTAAATGCATGATGAACTTTAGTCCTTGGATCTAATTTGAGAATGAAATGTAGTCTTGTTTCTTATTCTCTTGTTTTGTACCTTCAAGCAAATCAATGAATTTATTCACTTTACTTTTGTTTCTTTGAAGATTAAAGACATGTCTTGCTTTGTTCTAAAACTGCCTGGACAGTTGACAGCCTATGAAACCAAAGCAGCAAGGCCTTAAATATTAACATCTTGATTTCCAAAGTGCGACCCCGAAAAAATAATTGTATTTGAAAACGAATGTAGCATTTTTATCCCAGTGTCATATTTTGTCTCCATAGGATAACGTTTGGAGAAATATTGATAGTTGTGGCAGGGCGGTGACTTATTTTCAAAAATATAATAATTTTTACTATAGAAAAGTTTAGAACTGTTTTTTAGTTAAAACGCTATTCTTTTTATAAATCAAAGTCTGATCTATTTGTATCTATCTATCTATCTATCTATCTATCTATCTATCTATCTTCTATATAAACAAATTGCTTCAATTAAAGGTGTAGTGGAAAATCTCAATTATAAACAATAATTTTTGGATAGATAGCATATATAATTAATACACATAAACACACATTCTTTTTCTATGTTTGTTTATATATAACTCATGCCCAATGCATGCAATAAAGAAATAAGTACCAAAACACCATCATTATTTTTGTGATGTTTTCCATTCCAAAAGGAACTATGCAGCCAATGATTATATGACATATCATTTATTTCAGTAAAGATATGTCTTTCGTGCAATAGAAATCCTATTTGTTAAATATTTATATATTGCTTCTTTCTTTATATTTTAAAGACCATAATATTGTTGCTGAGGTATATATATTAGTGATGCTAACTACGAATATGGGCTAATATCTTCTGCTACAAAACATTAGAATAATGCAACGTTTGATCTCCTTTAAATTAGTTATTATCTGTCCATCAGTGTATCAACTCAACTTCAGAATTTCCTTATGAGTTCAAAGATCTTTTGTAAAACTTCTCTTGCTTTTCTATATTTGTATATATCTTCAATGTCTTTACAGATGTTGAAATACTGCTCTTGTCTCTTCCAGTAGCTCTCTGAAACGATTTATTAAGTTTCTTTCAGTGGTACTTTTTAAAATCTTTCTTGGCTTTGGCTTTGGCTCCTCTTCTTGGCAATTTCCATGGTTTGTTCTGATATCCAGTTTGCTTTCTTCTCTTTCTCCTTTTTTTTGCTTTGTTTTTTTCACATTCATTCTTAAGAATTTCTTTAAGTTCATTCTCTAATTCTTCTGGTTTTCTATCAATGAGTGTTAGGACTTCAAAATGATTTCTGATGTTATCCTTGAAAATGGTAGGTATATATTCAAAATCATATTGTGGAAACTAACTGGCTTTCTTTTCCTTCTTTAGGCTATTTGGAGCTTGCACACAAACTGTGATCTATTCCAAAGTCAGCACTTGGCCATATTTTGATGCTATATCTTTGAGCTCCTTCACCACTTTTTAACAATATAGTTAATTTGATTTCTATGTGTATCATCTAGGGATGTCCATGTATAATAGAAGCATTGTTTTCATTGTTTGAAGACAGTATTAGCTATGAAGAAATACAGCAATTGTTAATTCAATTTCTTGATTCATTTCAGTTTCCTAAAACATACAATACAACTAGATTTTCCTCTTTCATGTTTCTAACTTTGGCGTCCTATTTTCCCAATCACAGTAACACATATTTCTTGCATGTCCTGTTGATTTTGAATTGAACTTGATCATAGAAGTCATCAACCTCTTCTTCTTCTGCACCAGTGGCTGAAGCATAAACATGAATGATTGTCATATTAAAAGGTTGTCCAGAAGTCTAATCAATATTATTTTATTATTAGTGGCATTGCAGCCTAGTACTACTCTTGCTATACATTTCCTAATTATAAAGGCTGTACCATTTTATTTTTGTTTTTCATGTCCTGAGTAATGTTGTCTTCTTGTCAATAAAAGAATCCAGTTCTAGTCCATATCAATTTACTGATGCCTAAGATGTCAATTTATAATAGCTTCATTTCATTTTTCACTATACTGAGATTTCCTATGTTCATGCTTCTTACGTTCCACATTCCTATTGTATTTCTATTTTTGCAGCATCAGATTTTCTTTTCCTGTGTGGTGACAATAGCAATCACATGTGCCAAAGACCTTAATCCAGTCACATCATTTACACTGTTAGTATACCAAATGATTTTCAGCTCTGTTTTCAGTAGTATGTTTTGAGTGCAATGCAACCTGAAAGGCCCATAATCTGGCACTATATTGGCAATCATTTTTTATAAGATCATGTGGTTTCCTTTATAAATACAAGAGTGGTTTACAATTGCTTTCTCCTGTTCATTTTGAATTGATGCCTTTGTCATTGTCACTAAAGAGATCATCCAGCACTTCCTATATTCTTGTTGTCCTGCCTGCTTTAGCAAGACAGCTGGGACAGCTGAAATGACTTTCACACCTTGGGTAATATTGCTGGACTATAAATTCTGGACATATATTCCTTAGGTTCTTCGCTCATCCATCCCAGGAAGATCGCCACCATTGTCATGATGATACAATACCACAGGTCTGGGTGGCATGGATGAAAACATGGATAAAAACATGATCTATGTTAAAATATAAAGGTTCATTGAAGTTGCATTCATATAGCCATAAAACACTTGCCACAGGCATGCTTTTCTAGTTATGTATCTATTTTACAATAAGCACCAATACATATCACTAGATCAAATATTGTAAGAAATATCAGGATATTATAAAAACAGTCCTAAGTGAATTGAGATATTCAAGATCACTGTGCATAGTACATTTTTTTTCAGAACCGAAAATAGATGCAATTTAAAATTATATGTTTAGTTACCACTTATATATAATATCAGAAATTCAAAACCAGGTGTCAACATACCCTGCTGATAAAATTGAGGCAAATCATGCTTACAGTAACAAGTCTAATTTAGTTCTGTCCATAATAAGTCAATTTAACACTTTATCACAACTATAATGGATTTTATCATATGAAAGTAGACAGGCTTCATTACCACATGACTGAACTATCACTCCTATCAAAGAGACCTCATCCCATTAACCCATATGATAGTTGATTATGACTCAGCTGTACTTTTATTATCTTTGCAGCATATAATAAAAGAAGCATTGATAAAATAAGCTATCATTTAAGATAATATGTATGCAAAAGAAATTTCAAAATTAGATCTTAGTTTTGAGGTGAGTTTCTCTTACAATATTTTTTAAAAACATATTTATTATCTTTATTGTATATTTGGGATGTTACTTGAAATCATCTAATTTCTTGCTTGTTGTATAGACAAATTAAAGTCCTTCTCAAGTAAACAAACAAGAATAAAGTATATTGAGCATGCATTTTTTGTTGGAGATTTTACCATTTTTCTTTATCTAACATTTTTATGTTTTGAACAGAACAACAAATGGCAAAAGGAGGAAAACTAGCCTTCACATGCTGTCACAAAGCCTTGTTCTCAGTTGAACTTCCTTACTAATGTTAAATGGGGCTGTTTATGTAAGCAGGAAAGTTTCTTCTCTTTTTGGTTCTTTCTCTCCATGATTTCCTCTCTTCAAAATGTAGTTTACAGACAAATAGGGCTTTTCTATCCTTATCTACTTACCTCAAATATTACACATTTCTATTAGCATTTCCTGATAGCTGGACTAAACCCATGCTTTGCATCAAGACCTTTTTAATGTGATGTTCCAAAATGTTTTTACTCAGTATTCTTTTAGTACTCTTTTTACATGGATAATACATCCTCTAATAAGGGGTCCTGTTGAAATTATAGTTCCACATATTTACTCAGAATGATATTTCAGACTTTCAGATTGTTAACTGGTATGGTAGTTTATGCAATCCAACAGCATCTAGTTGAAAACAAGCTCTTTCCACCTAAGCAGAAAGGAAACTGCCCAAACAGCAGGGATCAAAAGATCAACTCCTAATTGACAAGATAATGTTGGAAAACTGCAAGAGAAGGTAGACTAATCTGAAGGTAACTTGGATTGATTATAGGAAGGCATTCAACTCCCTGCCACATGATTAGATAATCAAGTGGCTAGAAAGAATAGATAGACTAGACTAGACTAGACTAGAATACTTTATTTGGTCAAGTGTGACAAGGAATTTGTCTCCAGTGCAAAGTTCTCATTGTACATGCAAAGCAACAGAGTAATAATAATCACAATAATGATATCAACAAAGGGGAGTAGCAGAGAAAATGAGAAAGATAATAATAGTACTATAGCCACATAATATGTGTGAATATACTTATACATAAGACAGTACTATGAGGATTAGGTCTTCAGCAAAATGATGGTATGATGAAAAAAACCTGTCCCTATGTCTAGTTGTTTTGGCATGTAATATCTTAGAGTGGCATCCCGAGGGAGGAACTGAAACTGAAAATGCCCAAACCAGACCTACAACAGCAACATCAGAGAAAGAAAAAAGAGGAGCTGAGACTGTTTGCACTGTAAAATTTTGTTGCACATGTGGTTCTACAGAACATCTCCAAAGACACTGTCCAGAGAGGAAAAACAGAGGTACAGCAAGACATGGATAGTGTTGTGATTCTGTGCCAACCTGTGATCCTGGTAGTTGAGTCTGGGGAATCAGAGGAGGGGGAGGAAGAGGGGCCTGGAGAGCCATCAGAGTCGGAGGGAGGCTCTGATGAGCTGTAGGACTTACAGACTGATGAGGAGGCTGGTCCTTCCACTTGTGATCGAGCTGAGAGCCAGCTGTGCTGAGAAGCCGAGTCGGACTCGGAGGAAGCACAGCTGGAAGACCTCAGAGACGCTCGTAGATATAGACAGTTCACACGAGTAGGACAAAGGGAGGCAATGGTGTGACTCCAGGGGAAGAGGAGAAAGCAGTGAGAAGCCATGCCTTGGGGGCTGCGTAACAAAAAGGAAATGTGTGGGCAGGCTGGTTGCTGGAGGCAACCATTTGCAAAGAACTTCAGAATCAAGAGATCATGGTCTGTTTATTTTATCTGTGAGTTATTTCCTGTTTGACTCGTGCTCCATTGGAAAAGTGTTCTGTTGCTTTTGTTTTTATGGGACAATTATCAAGTCTGTTACTCAAATAAAAAGGGTTTATTTTCCAGTCTACTGTTAAAAGAGGGATTGTCTTTGTGCAGTAACAAGGACATATGTAGGCTGGGACAGAACAGACATAGAACTATGCAACCAACCAAAGATGGGATGTTATTTACCCTGGCAGCAACAATGAAGAAAAACACAAGCAACAAGTGGCTACTAGACAGTGGGGCAAGCCAGCATGTTGCAGCAAACCTACATGCATTTATTGGTTTAAGACCAACTAACCAGGATTTTGTCAGCCTGGCTAATTGACAACGATAAACAGTTTAAAGGGGAAGGAAATTTCTATGTGCCTGAACATTGAAAAAGGTGTTATATGTGCCAGACATAGATAATAATTTACTAAGTGTTGCATGTCTAGATAGAGAGGGATATGAAATAATGTTTACTAGAGAGCAATATACTATCAAGAAAGACTTGTGCACGGGGTATTTGACAGAATGGTTTATACATATTAGGAGAACAGAAGGATGTTTGTGCAAGTACTCTGACAAACACACCAACACACGATAACTGTGTGCATCTAATGCATAGGAGATTGGGTCATGCCAGTTTTAAAATGCTATAGAAAATGCCAGAAATAGCAGAAGGACTGAAAGTGAAGAACTGTGATGTGTACCTAGATTGTGCCATGTGTAAGGAGTCAAAATCTAGGGTTTATCCTGTAAGCAAGAAAAGCTTAAGAAAGACAAACAAAGTTTTACAGTTAGTACACGCTGACTTAATAGGTCCCATGGCACCATCTATTGGAAGAGTAAGGTATGCTCTGGTATACCAGATATGGATTTTGTTATTTACTCAAACACAAAACAGAGGTATTGCAACAATTTAAGAAATGGGTGACATTTGTGGAATGCAGATATGGCAGTAAAGTATGCTAACTGCAGACAGACAAGGGAACAGAATTTATGTCTGACAATTTTCAACGTTGGCTTAGACTCAGGTATTAGACACAGATGAACAAACCCATATACACAAGCTGAAAATAGAGTAGCTGAAAGGAGAAATGGCGTATTACAGACCATGAAGGACTCACTACTTGCAGATGCAGGCATGAATAGAGGGTACTGGGGAGAAGCCATAAAAACAGCTAACTATTTAATAAATAGATTATGGAGTTCTGCTGTGAACGAAACTCTGTATTTTTTTATTATACGGTAAGAAATCCTCATTGGCTCACCTAAGAACTTTTGGTAGTTATGCCTGGGTCCATAATCCTAAGAGTGCTAGAAGAAACCAACAGAAAAAGACCAGAAAATTGAGGTTTATAGGATATGAGCCAGGATCCAAGGAATATAGGTTTGCTGATTTCACATTCTGCCAGCTTTGCAGAACATAGTAATTGGGATAGGGTACATGCCAACACAGAGGTGTTTATTCCATCACATAGTAATAGATCTTGGGGAGGAGAAGCTACAGAAGACCCATCATCAGAGAAAATGGGTAGCAGGTCAGAAACTATAAACATAAAGGAGGAGAGACCTGACATGAAAAGTGAAGACACAGAAGCACCGGAACAGGTGCTACCAAGGAGGTCGGAACGAATTAATAAAGGAGTACCTCCTGATAGATACAAGGCAAGTGTGGTTAGAGTATGTAATGTGCATTATGAACCTCAAAATTACCAAGAAATGATGTCCTTACCGAAAACAGAATGAGAAAAATGGAAGGAAGCCATAGACAGGTAAATGGAGTCTATGGATATGCATCAAGTGTTCTCACCCATAAGATTGCTAGAAGGAAAAAAGGCAGTGGGATGTAAGTGGATATATAAAAAGGTGTTACAAAATAATGAATTGCAATGTAAGAGAGGCAGCAAAGAATAAACTAGTAGAGTTAAAGCATTGCCCCTCTGAAAATAATTTGGCTGATATATTAACGAAGCCTTTGAGTTCAGACAAGAATCAAAATTGGGCAAAGGCGTTTGGACTAACAGCCATTTAGCTCTAAATGGGAGGAGTGTCAAGGTAATTATAATTTAGTAGTTGACTGGCAGAGATGATTATACATAGAGTGAGTCAGCAAAGTATTTTGGGGATAGTATCCCTTTAATGACAGTTGGAATCTTTAACTCACTTGAACCGTTTGAATATAACTGACTGCCTTGTATTCTGTATGCTCCCTGAATGTTGTTGTTTCATGTTGTATATTAAACCACAGTTCTTTTATAAACCACTGTCAGATGTTTGTGATCCTGTGTTGTCACAAGAAGAAAGAAAGAAAAAGTCTGTGATAATTTATATTTTAAACAACAGTTTTCTCAGCTCTCCTTCTGACCCACACTGTGGAAGACAGACTGGTTGCAATTGCTTTTCTGCAGTCCTACTGATTTGTCTTTTGGAGAAAAAAAAATCCTTCATCAAATTTAGCATCCTCCAACAGGACAGAATTTTTTAAAATATAAAATGATTTTTTTTCCTGTCAGTTCTATTTGTAGAAGAATGTAGGAGATATAAATCTCTTACTAAATGTGTAAGTAAGTAACACACTCTGTTGCATGTGATGGTTAGGCTAAGAGAGTCAGGAGGAAATTCAGAAAGAAGCTCATCAATTATATGCATTTTTGGCAGCAAAATACTCTAAAACAAATTCATCCTGAATTGTCTGTCAGTATTTAGTTTTCTGAGATTCTTGCTCTTTAGTTAATTGAAAGGTTAGCATACTACATGCTAAATCTTCAATTGTTTTAATGTTAATGATTGTCAAACAATATGACTAGGTTTGTGGGTCTGTTTGTATTACTAAGTTTAATAATAATTTGTCTGGTAAACTTGGTGGTAGGAAATGATAGACACTAGCATAAATGAAGACAGCCAACTATGTTATATAATTAAAAGGCAGGTATCTCTATCTGTCACCCTGTGTCAACATCTTTATGATAAAGAAGCAGTCATTAATTCTAATGATACATCACAACTTCTTGATAAAATATTTAAATGCAAACTAGACAGTGATCAGAAAATTGTAGCAGAAGTATAGTAAGTTCTTTTTTCACACAAACTAATAGACATAATTTTCTTTCTCTAGTAGCATTTTATTTATCTAAACATGCACATTAATTTATTTGTACAATTTTCAAACTCATTTAAAATATTCACATCAAATTGAAGACACTATTAAAAAACAAGAATAGTATTTAGTTGTGTATTCTTTTCTCATACTGGATTGAGAAACTGATTAGTGTGGTTTCTATGATGCCAATACATTGACAAATAAAGTATAAATATGCTGTATATGATTTTTCAGTATAGCAGATTTTTTTATATAATTCCCATTTGTGTTTCTGCCCAGACCTTGACCTCACAAGAAAAAAAAACCATGAGAATATCAATTCAATCTTTCATATTTCATTTGTTATTTAAGGTCATGTATATTTTCTGTGTGTGTGTTGTTTATTTAATACGTATTGTTTGGTACAACTTTGTTAGCAGCATTGAATGCTCCTAAAATAAATGTGCACATTATATATATTTATTTTAAATAAACGTAACATTTCAGATAGTAGTCATGCATCCATTTTCTGTTCAGTATGCCTTCTTAATTCAAACACATATTTTTCTATATTTGTTTTACTACCATGAATTTTTTTAAAAAAATAATAATAATACAGCTTCTTTTCAGGAAGTGTTGACTGTTGCAGGGAAACTGGAGGGGGAAGGTCATAAGGTCTCCTCTGAAACAACTTTTCCATTTTGCTGCATATATTTAATTTATATAATATCATATGGAAATGGCTTATAGTTGTAAAACCAGAAGCTGCTCTTATCCCATGCAAATGTTCATACTGCAAAAATAAAAGCATTATATATGAGAAAGTAACAGTTCTTGGGTTGTTTTAAATCCCCTTGTTTTAAAAAATGTCATGAGTATTTGCAATGGGCTGGTCCTGGAAAGCTAATGGACCAAAAACTACAAACTTCATTGACTGCAGAGTTTGAGATCAAAACAATTCTTAATTTTTCCAACCATCATTGTAACTAAATCTAGAGTGACTGTGCAATCTCTTTACATGATTTTTAAAATAAACATATTTGTTCAGCTTTGCGCTTTTAGTAAAGCAATACCTTAAAATGCTTCAGAGAATTAGCAATGACTGCAGAACAAAAAAATAAAAATTGAGCAGAGGCACAGGCACTTTAATTTTAAAAGTTTGGATTAAATTCTGTAGGTGGCAGTTATCTTTACTTGAAGGGTTTCTGTGAACATCCTGCAATTCATTATTCAAAATCCTTTCCCAGAAATCAACAATCTCTCTTGTTTTCTGCAGGTCATTTACAGGTCAGTGGAAGCTATAACTGAGAATTTCAGATAAAAAAATTGGGAAGCCAGGATTGTTAGAATAACAATACCTTCTATATACTTACAATAACATTTTACAGCATCACATCCATAAAAGAACAAAACTTGAAAACTAATTTTGTACAGTATTGCTGTAAACAATGTAATTCAAGATGCTGGTCTTCAGTGGCTCCAAATTACATCAGATATCTAATTCTAATTAATTCTAATAATTCTAATTCTAATAATAATTCTAATTCTAATTCTAATAATAATAATAATAATAATAATAATAATAATAATAATAATAATAATAATAATAATAATAATAATAATAATAATAACTGCTTCCATCCTGCGACGATATCTGTAATACCATCAAACATCCACATCTGCCTATCCCAGGTCCTTGGTAAGGACTCAATAGGTAGACAAAATGCCAAATCCAGTTTGAACATCTGGCTGACTGTGTGATGATCATCATCAATAATAATAATAATAATAATAATAGAGTTGAAGGGGACTTGGAGGTCTTTTAGTCAAACCCCCTGCTCAGGCAGGAAACCCTATACCATTTTAATATGGTTTATTACAATTTTTAATACAGAATAAAAACCAAAAAGAATTAGTATTTAGAATGAAAAAGAAAAATGAAAGACAGAATAAAAGAAAATGCAAACTTGTAGAAATCAAACAGATTCCTGACAAACCTAGCCAACTTTGTCACACAGATTCCTGACAAACCTAGCAGACAACTTTGTCTCCCAAAAAGTAGAGAAGGGAACTAGGGGATCACCCATATTGGACTTAATTCTCACTAACAGAGATGAAATGATAAAAGGTGTTGAAGCCACAGGAACCTTGGGGGGGAAGTAATCATGCAATATTGGAATTCAACATAATGCAAGCACAAGCAATAGAACACAGTCAAACTAGAGTCTTGGACTTTAAAAGAGCTAATTTCAACAAACTTAGAGAGAGCTTGGGAAGGATTCCATGGATGAGAATCCTCAAGGGGAAAACAACTGAAGAAGCTTGGAAAATTTTGAAAAGCGAGATTATAAAAGCCCAGTCTAGCACAATACCAACGAAGAAGAAAAATAACAGCTCTCAAAAGAAACCAGCATGGCTGCATAAAGACCTCTCTGATAAATTGAAAGACAAAAAGGACAAGTAAAAAGGTGGAAAAAGGGGCACATAACTAAGGCAGAATATCAGTAAATAGCCCAAGCCTGCAAAGATGAAGTGAGGAAAGCTAAGGCTCAAAATGAACTAAGGCTTGCAACAAAAGTCAAAAATAACAAAAAAAGCTTATTTCAACATGTAAAAAAGAAGAAAAGGGTTAAGGAAATGATTGTTCCACTCGTGGGAGAAAGTGTCAAGAAGGTGACAAGCAACAGGGATAAAGCAGAACTACTCAACTCATTTTTTGTATCAGTATTTACACAAAAGGAAAAAAAAACAGTCCAACCTATCAAAAACAGTACTGTAAAAAACAGTTTATTAAGATAGGCAAAAAAAATGGTAAGTGAGCACCTGTCTAGCCTAGACAAGTTCAAATCACCAGGACCAGATGGATTATACCCCAAGGTTCTGAAGGAACTGGCAAATGTGATCTCAGAACCACTGAACTACAGTATATCTTCCAAAGATCCTGTAGCACTGGGGAACTACCAGAGGACTGGAAAAGAGCTATTGTAGTTCATAAAAGCAAAAAAAATGGGATCCAGGAAACTACAGATCTACCAGCCTTACCTCAATACCTGGGAAGATTCTGGAAAAGATAATCAAATAATGAATCAGCGAACACCTAGAAGCAAACAAAGTCATTACAAAAGCCAACATGGGTTTGTCAAAGATCATGCCAGACAAATCTTATTGCAATATGTGACCAGGTGATAAAATTAGTGGACTAGAGGAATGCTGTGGATATAATTTACTTGGACTTCTGTAAGGCATTTGATAAAATAGACCACAACATACTACTTGATAAGATAGAAAAATGTGGGTTAGACACCATCACCACCAGATGGATTCGTAGCTGGCTGACCAGCCATACTCAATGTGTGGTTCTCAATGGAACTACATCTACATGGAGGGAAGTGTGTAGTGGGGTGCCTCAGGGCTCTGTTCTGGGCCCAGTGCTCTTCAACATCTTCATCAATGATTTGGATCAGGGAATAGAGGGGGAACTCATCAAATTTGCAGACGACACCAAGGTGGCAGGAATAGCCAACACTCCAGAAAATAGGCTTAAGATACAGAAGGATCTGGACAGATTTGAACATTGAGCGCTATCTAACAAAATGAAATTCAATGGTGAAAAAAGTAAGGTTCTACATTTAGGCAAGAAAAACCAAATGCACAGATATAGTATAGGTACCTTGCTCAATAGTAGCAACTGTGAGAGGGATTTTGGAGTCACTTAAATATGAGCCAGCGGTGTGCTGCAGCTGCCAAAAAAGCCAACACAGTGCTAGGCTGCATTAACAAAGGAATAGAATCAAGATCATGTGAAGTGTTAATACCACTTTATAAAGCCTTGGTAAGGCCACACTTGGAATACTGCATCCAGTTTTGATCACCATGATGTAAAAAAGATGTTAAGACTCTAGAAAGAGTACAGAGAAGAGTAACAAAGATGATTAGGGGACTGGAGGCTAAAACATATAAGGAACAGTTGCTGGAATTGGGTATGTCTAGTTTAAGGAAGAGAAGGACGAGCAATGACATGATAGCAGTATTCCAATATCTCAGAGAATCACATAGAAGAGGGAATCAAGCTATTCTCCAAAGCACCTGAAGGTGGGACAAGAAGCAACAGATGGAAACTATCCAAAGAGAGAAGAAACCTAGGACTAAGGAGAAATTTCCTGACAGTTAGAACAATTAATCAGTGGAACAACTTGCCTCCAGAAGCTGTGAATGTTCCAACACTGGAAGTTTTTCAGAAGAAATTGAACAGCCATTTGTCTGAAATGTCCTGCCTGAGCAGAGGGTTGGACTAGATGACCTCCAAGGTACCTTCCAACTTTATTATTATTATTATTATTATTATTATTATTATTATTATTATTATTATTATTATTATTATTATTATTATTATTATTATTATTGTTGTTGTTGTTGTTGTTGTTGTTGTTGTTGTTGTTGTTGTTGTTGTTGTTGTTGTTGTTGTTTTCAAAAAGATTTATAAAGTGGTGACATCCAACTTTCTTTTACAGCAGCTATGTATAAACCTAAAATAACCTCTTTTCCTATGGCTACAGCATTGTTTACATTTTCTTTATAATCTATTTTTTCTAATTATCAGATAGCATAAATTTTTATCTGTTTATCTGTTTTCCAAAGAGTCAATAAGAGTTTTGCAAATTTAGACAGTGTCTTATCTTTCATTAAAGCAGTCAAGTTGGCTATCTCAGCAAGTTGCATCATCTTCACCATCCATTTATCCATTGTGAGTAAAGTTGGATATTTCTGCCACTCATATGCATATAAGACTCTTGTTGCAGTTGTCATACATAAAACAAAGTTTCATAATATTCTTCTAGCTGTTTATCCATCAATCCCAAAAGAAAAGTCCTTGTATATGTGTCTTTAAAAACTTTTGATTTATTTTATGTAACTGAGTTCACTTTTTTCTGGCTTTTTACATAGCTACCAAGCATGGTAAAACATCCTTCATTTTTGTTACACTTCCAATATAAGTTTATTTATTAAATATTAATTCTGAATACTCAAATGCTGTCAACCATAACAGAACTGAAGAAGCTTCTTAGATGAGAAGTGAAACATCTTCAAGAAAAACAAAGTCCAGTTGCCTTTAAAAAGCACCTTTGGGACAAACCTTACACGATTATTTTTGCAATAAAAGCAAGCATCATTTCTTATTGGATCTGTACATTTTTCAGTAGCCACCTGTCTCTCTGTAGCAAAATAAAATAATCAAAGTTCCTTTTTCCTTGGAAGTGTAAGGCAAAGCAACATATCATATTGTTATTAAAAGGTTGTACACCATTTTATATATTGCTTTCTATAAGCTTACTGGACAAAACTACCAACCTGTTCTTTAAAATCCATGAATGGGTTATCCAGGTAACTAATAAACCTAACCTTTCTGGGCAGATGTATAAAGTTAAAGAGACTAATTGATCATGTCAGTACAAAGGTGTTGTTCATTCTGCAAAGGCCAAGTTAATTCATATTGATGTGATTCAAATTAACCTTAATCAGCTAATAGGCTGACTCTGATTTCATTACTGAATGTGTTGTACTTAGACATCTCCTCCCTTTTAAAACCCTTCAGACTTATTTCAGCTTTCCTTAAAAATAATAATAAAGGCCCATTTACACATCAAGTCTTATTAATGTAATTGGCTTTAAGATTGACTTTTTTTGTGTGTTGTCACTTGGATTCCATTAATTCTGAAAAGGTCACATAATTCAGTCTGATGTGATATAAATTAACCTCAAATGTTTCTATCCCTCTTTAAAATGATATGTCATTGCTTTAAAAATACATTCTTGTGATGAATATAACATGCATTTTATTTCTAAACAACTGAGAAAGTTTGGAACATAGAATTTTGATTGTGCTGACTGCTATATACATTTGTGGAGGGGAGTCATATGTCTTTCTGCACACATTTTTCTTATGTTTTATCTTAGGATATTATTGGGTACCTGGAAGTGTGGTAGAGCTGATGCAGTGGCTATTCTGATTGTTTTGATCACCGGTCTGCTGTACCATCTGATGAAATCAACTGGGTAGCCCTTTTGCCTGCAAACACGGTATAGATGACTCCTCTCCTCAACTTTTCCCTATCCGTGTTGAAGTGGGTGTTCACACGCTTAAACAGCTTCTGATACAGCTGATTTTATGCGATATGGGATGATTACTCCTGTAGTGTAAAATTCTGTCTGTATGCATTGGTTTTCAGTGGATGGTTGTGTGGAGAGTGCTGTCCGGCTGATGGCTGACTAGGACATCCAAAAACGCATGTGTGCCGTTGATCTCTTCCTCCGCTGTAAAGCAGATGTCTGTCTCTCTCATGAACCTGGCACTATCTTGCTTTTTGATGACAGCAAAAATGTCATCCACGTATCTTACCCAAAATTTGGGGCAATGTGTGGACATCACTTCAGCTTCGAGCTGTTGCAGGACTGCTTCCGTGATGACTCCCAAAATTGGGGATCCCATCGGCGTGCCTTTCACTTGCTCATAGATGGTGTCCTGGAACATAAAATTCTAAGGCATAGATTCATGAGTTGGATGAGGTCCTCGGTGCAGAGTGAGTCCTGGTGTCGCCTTTCCTATTGTTGCAGGCAGCTCCTTATTACCACAATAGCTAGGTCTTGCGGAATCGAGGTAAAGTGTGAGGTTACGTCAAAAGACATTAAGATGCCGACAGTTAGCCAATGAAAGCTAAGTTTATCAAACAGTTGTTAGTTTATTAGTTGTTTTTATATTTATCCCGGTGTTCAACTATTTTTCTCAAGATGGGATTTGGACCCAATGCTGCTGTCATGAGGCCTCCCCCCTTCTGACCCACATGCCATTATACCAGTTCCTTACCACCGCCAGGCTTGTTCCGTGGCCTCATGGCAGCAGTATTGGGCAGAAGGTGGCAAACGGCCAGTTTTGGCATGACGTGGCCATTTGCCACCTTGCGGGTCATGCCCAATGCTGCTTCCAGGCCTACCATACATTAACTCTAATGCCTACTGCTCCCCAACCCTAACAGGAGATGGGAAGCCCTGGGGGAAAAAACAGAAAAACTTGGGTGAAAAAAAAAGATTTTTCCCGTTTGTTTCCAAACTGCTATGGCCTCGTGTGAGTCAGATGGGGGGGGAAATCCGCCAGGCCTCATGGCCATGCCATTGGCAAGCACAATGCAGCTCAGCCAAAAGTGGCCGACAGAGAACAGAACTTTGCAGCTCTGTCTACAGAGCCACCAAAGTGGCAGACTTGGGGAGGAGGGTGGTGAAGTGGCCATGGAGCAGAGAGCTTGACACACTACCTCCCAGATGCCCTCGCTCCCCCCAGAAATTGCATTTCTTTTCTTACCTGGTTCCCAGCCCCATGCCGTTTCTCCTTTGTGATCTGATGCCGACACGTACAGGGAAACAAAAGAAGGGTTTTTTTGGGGAAAAAAGGTCAGTCAATCAATTTCAAGTTCTCATGAAAAAAAAGATCTTGTGAAGTTGGAATTTATATATATATATATGAAATGAGTAGCTATATAAGTTTTAATATTATATATTACCTAATATATAATCTTAAATTTTGAAACAATAATGAATTTTATTATTTATTTGAGTTGTTCACAATTATGATAACTGTTATCCAAATCCCTTGTCTGATTCTATAAAACATTGTAATTTATCATCATCATTACATTTATAGCTTCAAAAAGCCAGCAACAGCATGCAAACTTAAAGTATCTCCAATAAATGGGTCTTCATCTGCTGTTCCCTATTCCATTGAAAATGAGTTTGTATCCCATCAGTCATTGGTCCCAAAGTTGATAATGATACTATTAGGAACATTTCCTAATGTTTTAAATTTAAATTGCAGGATATTTTTCCCTGTAATTTAACCATTATTACTTCTAGAATATAAAGGATGCTACTCAAGCTAGGTGACACCTATTCAAGTATTTAATTGATGATTACACTCCAGGTATGTTTTTCAATCTATAGTTATAGATCCACATAATAGAGACATTCACATTACACTTAATTAGTCTGCTAATCAGAATTCATGGAGTACTTTAGCAAATGCTTCTATCAAGCTCAAGCTGCCTTCCTGTTCTTCAAATCATCTCTTCACAGTTGCTCAGGATACTGTATATCCTCTTGTCTGAGAATTCAGAGTCAAAATAAAAGTCAAGTGAATCTCTCTTTTCTTTGTTATATGTTGTACTTTTTCTACTTCTTCAACTGAACAGCTGGTATACTGTTACTCTCATTTTTTTTTACTTTAGCTTGAATGTTAATGAGATGATTTTGTATTCAACTTCCTTCACTAAACCTATTTTGAACTTTAGCTTAGCTGATATTATCCGTGTGAATTTGGCTTCTTCTAGTCTCCATATCTATTCTATTTAATTTCCAGGTTTTCACAGAAACATTTTATAAGACCACATTGGCTTCTTTGGCAGAAAGAAAAGGAAAAAAAATATTATCTTTCTCCTTACAATTTAAGTTCAAACTCATCTTATTTTCTATCATATAAACATTAATACATAGATAAGTCTACATAATTCTATGTTCTTTCTTTTTAATGAATGATTTAATACCCGGATTTTGTCATTATCTCATTCTTGAAGTACTTGACTATTTTCTCTTCTGAGTTTCTTATCATTATGGTGATTATTTAAAAGTATTTCCTTTGGCCAAACACCATCTCATTCTTTGTAAGATGCAAACCATGTTGTGCAAATGATCTAAGCAATATAGACCAAGGTTTTGAAATGACATCCCTATTGTTAATGATATCCCCTTAGTTTGTAATTGAACTGCTATAGTCTTTTCTTTTCTAATCTTCTTTTATTGATTGGAAAAATGGTTGAGAAAACATCTAAGATACAAATTCTTTAGTTTCCTAGAGTTTCAAAGTCCAAGCTAGATACCATTTCTTCCTACAAACATGAGTAAGAGTGGACAATTGTCAAAGGTTAGATAGTCTTGGCAACTGTTGCATCACACTGATGAGCCATACTCATGAGAGACAGCACAGTTCCAGAATCAGAGGGGGGTAATAACACCTTGTGATTGACATTTCCTCTTTTATTCAGGGCAAGCTTATTTTTATGAATGACACATTAGCAACCTATATTTTTCAATTAACCTTAAACTGTTAAGAGATTATTGTTATAAATTGGTACAGACAACAATATCTATTAGAGAAAGATAGTAAATTTGGAGAGGTGTTTTGGTCTTCACCACATTGTAAAACATGTGATTTACATGCATGACTGAAAGCTGTCTAGAGTTGGTTATAAATGTTTTACATAAATAAATAAAAATAAATGTATATCAATAGAAGTAAATAAGGAACTATTTAAATGAATGTAAAAAGATGTGTGGGATTTGACAGCACCAAAATGTACTATTGTGATTTCCTATTCTGAGTATGTACTTCACTTCACTTATGCTCTGTTGTATGTCTGCTTCCTGCAAATGATGCAAATCACAGGTAAGTAAGTAAGTCACCTATGATCATTCCTCCAAAAGACACCAAGCAGAAAATCTGATAGATTGTTTTACCATTTCAAGAAAATGACAAGAAATAATTTATTCAAATTTCAGCAATTGTAGTTTTCATATACTATAAAAATATGATACTAATAAAGGAGAATATTTGTAGCTCAGGGTTAAAATGAGGGATCCTTGGTGCTCTCTGTGTTTTCTTGCACATTTCATTACCAAACTAGTTAATATCATCTGTGCTAGTGCTAGTTCTAGCATTGATGAGGTTATCTAGTTTGGGCGATGAAATGTCTGCAAGAAAACAAGCAAGCTCATGGAGCACCAAGGATCCCTCAAAAAATATGAAAAATACACATATGACCCAAGGATTATAAAACTGCAATGATTCATTCCTGCTGCATGTGATCAAGTATCAGGAGTGAAAAGAAAAGAAAAGTAATATTGGGGATGCAGTTTGAAACTGAACTAAGTGGAGTTACTATAACCTTTATTGGGGTTCTCCAGGCTCAGGAAGATCTGTACTGAAATAAGTAAAGGAAACTGTGCTACGAGATTTTCTCTTTGCTGATGACTGTGCCCTTAATGCAGGATCGGAGCAGGAAATGCAAGCCAGCATGGACAAATTCGCAGCCGCTTGTGACAACTTTGGCCTCTTTATCAACACGAAGAAAACTGAAGTGATGTACCAGCCAGTTCCAAAAGCCCAATACCAAGAGCCTACCATCACAGTGAAGGAGCAAAAGCTGCAAGCAGTGGACCAATTTATGTATCTTGGTAGTACCCTCTCCCGTGCAGTGACAATTGACATCGAGGTCAACTGTAGAATTGCCAAGGCAAGTTCTGCATTTGGCAGACTGCGGACTAATGTGTCGGACCACCATGGAATAAGCCTTGCTACTAAGCTTAAAGTTTACCAGGCAGCAGTGCTAACTACCCTGATATATGCTAGTGAGACCTGGACAGTGTACAGGAGGCACGTCAGGCAACTGAATTATTTCCACATGACTTGCCTTCGCAGAATTCTGAGGATCCGGTGGCAGGATAAGATACCAGATACAGATGTCCTCTCCAAAGCAGGCCTATCATCAGTTTACACTCTGTTGATGAAAGCCCAGATGCGCTGGGCAGGCCACGTTGTAAGGATGCCAGACCATCGTATCCCTAAACAGCTCTTCTATGATGAGCTGTCTCAAGGAAAGCGATCGCACAGGGGACAAAAGAAGCGATACAAAGACACGCTGAAAGCATCTCTCAAGTCCCTGGATATCGACACCATCTCTTGGGAATCTTTGGCGCATGATCGACCAACATGGCGTACCCTGGTTTACCAGGGTTGCCAGACATATGAACACAGAAGGACAATCTTGGCACAAGAGAAGCGAGCACTCCGTAAAGCCAGAGCTGCAAATGCTGAAGCAATAGTGTCCACTTTTCTCTGTTCAGTATGTGGCAGAACATTCCGTGCTAACATCGGTCTTATCAGCCATCTACGGACACACCATTGATGGCCCATAATCCATAAGATGTCAAGGTCTTCATCGAAATCGATGGACGAACAACAACTGTAGATTTCTCACTATGCATTCCAGAAAAACATCACTAATGCAATGGTTGTCTTTTTGTGTTTATATGTTGTGTTGCTATATTTATAATCTATGTGGGATTTTAATTGTATTGACAGTTGGATGCTTATTGGAAACTGTTCATTAATTGGTGATTAATCACTTATAGCAAAAATTCCATAGCATTTCAGATCTATGCTTAAGTGCAGGTTTTCCTGACTCCAGAGAACCCAAAGTATATATAAAGAGTTTAAATGACTACTGTTCCAAAATGTAAACATTTCATTCTTTTACGTTCCTAGACTGATTTCAATTGTTTAAGAGAAAAACACACTATAGAAAAATAGTATCCAATAGGGTAAAGAAAGAAAAACCACACTTTTGAACTAATCACTGAAAGTTTCAGAAGAGATACAGTAGTTGCACATATGGCATTAATTCCAACTAAGATATTTTTGTTAACTTTTTTTCAAGATAGTTCTTTAAATAGCCCTGAGATATTCCTCATGTAGTTAAACCATCTCAAACCTTGCCTATGAATAATTACATTGCCCACATATTCACACCTAAAGTGAGGATAGAGAATGGCAATGTGTTCCATATTCCAAAATCAGTCATTTTTCAGTGATGAGGACATAAAATGCCTTGTATCTGAAGGCTGACTTTATTTGGACTGAATTATGTTGGATCTTGATCTGATCTTCTTATTTTTAAAAATTGAATATATGTTTACTATATTTATTAGATTAATAGCATTTGGTAGATGTTTTTAAATAAGCATTTTTGAGTTTTTAATTACAGTCTAGTTATCACTATATATCATTTATAAAGTATATTAATATAGGGAAAATACAAATTATGTAAGTGTTTTATCATCAAACCTACCACATTGATAAGATACCAGATGTTATTTTCGGGGTGTGGGTGTCTTTTCCATTCACCTCACAGTGGCGGCACTGACAGCCCTGCACAGCCAGCCCACTTCTTCTGTGGCCGAAGGAGCAGCTTCATTCTGCAGCTGAGAATGGAGCTCTGGCCTGCATTTCTCCATCAGAGGCCTTTCTTTATATTAGGACCACCCCCAAAAATCAAGCTAGGGCTTATTTTCAGGGTAGATCTTACTTTCAGGGAAACACGGTATGAAAAAACATCACAAGAATTACTTTATTTTTGTAAGGTATGACAACAGAATCTTAAAATTTTCCCTAGACTTGGGGGGATATTTTGAGACTTTTGTCATTCTCTCACTTTTTCCAGAGCTTGGATATCATACCTGACATATTTTTACTTGTTGTCTTTATCATCTTTATTGTATTTATATGTGTTTTATGTGTGGCTTTATACTTGTTTACTTGCAAGATGGGCAACTGTATATGTTTGTAAGAGCAACACCAAACATTTATGTATGAAAATAATCCCTATATTCCACTACAAAATCTAAGAGACTGCAAAACATAACACTAAGTAATGTAATTAGTCCCAAGTAATTCCAACATTCACAAAGCTATCAGCTGAAATTAAAAAGCTGAACATAACTACCTAATATCTGCAAATATTTACTTATCTTATTTTGCATTAAAATCCATTATATCTGTTTCTATTCTACAAGTAGAGCCCCTTCAAATTCAAAGCATTGGTTCCTCGTTGTTTTAAACTACATGGTTGTAGCGCTATTTTAAAAGTGCAATGCTTAGTCATTTGTGCTTCAAGTGAAAATAACAGTGACTGTCAATGATCTTCTTAGGATCATATTTCTTCAAAGTTCAACTTTAGTTTCCATAAAATGTTACAAGGAATATTATTATCTGCACTATTCTGATTTTGTAAATATACACAGTACATGGCATTCTTTCAAATAATCCAGCACTAGAATTTTTTTAATAATTGAAATTCTATTTTCAGTTCACTGTTATCAACTAACTAAAAGGAGAAAAAAATTAAAAACAATAAGGAAAAGATGTAAACTATCTAATAGCTTTTCATCATAGTAATAGCTTGTTATGTGCTATACTTTTCTCTTCCTTTGGTTAGTTTCATTAATTAATGTCAATAATCAATTTCTTCTTGTTGTGCCATGTCCGTTATCGTTGGTGATCATGTTGGTGATCCTGTTTTTATCAGCAGTCGCACGAAAAAGTGCTGCTGAGTTTTGTCCAAACCAAACCAACACTGACATAAATTTGTTAATAAAAGCAAAATAGAGCCTATTTTGCCATCTAAATAATGATTAATCCAACTGGAAGAAATTTCATGCTAGTTACAATGAAGTATGTTTGCATAAAAGTATTGTTATATTCTTCTCTTCATTTAATTAGCATTTGTTAGGGTTTCCATATGTTATGTTTACAAATGCAAATTATATGCAATTAAAGCATCAAGATGTAAAAAAAACAATATTTTTTTTCATCTGATTATTTAAAACATTATCTTAGGATACTTTGTCTTAGCAAAGAATCTTCTGGCATTGACCTTTGTGTCTAGAGTATTTCAAATTTAACATTCTTCTTCAAACTGGTACTGAACAGTAGAAAATATTTTCTGCTTTGAATGAAAATTGCTCATAAATGCTACTGCTAGGTTGGATCTTTCAATGCCTCTTATCAGGCACCAGAGAAACTAGACAGACTGACAGCCCCCTTGGAACATTTCAACTCAACAATGACAAGACAAAAATGCCTTGAGGACAAAATATTGAAGAAGAAAAGCCACTTGGGCATAAAAGAAATAAAATGAGTAACTGAGGTTTTAAAAATGTTAACAAAGTGGAGAGGCATAATTTGTTAAAATAAAGCATCATTTTAAATATGCTAGCTAGGCATGGTGATTAATTAGCATATATGAGTAGCCATTGTACACTTTCACTTAGGGTAAAGAAGAAAGTACATAGCCATTAGTCTTACTTGTTGATTATTAATGAAATAGGAGGAGGAATATTATGTATGTTTGCTGCCTTGAGTTATTTATAAATTAATAAAGTGAAATTTTAAAAAGGAAATAAATAAATAATAGGGCTGCCTTACTTTAGTTTTACATTTATAACTTTATTGACAATGCATATTTAAATAAAGAATAAATGAGGTTTTTTTTAGTTGTACAAATTATATGTTTGTGCTGCCAACTCTCAGTGGTTGCTGCCTGAGGCAATTGATTATGCTACCCAATGATAAACAAGTTCTGCTTTATTTGCTGACTCTTTTTTGTTCTCATAAAATGTTAGCTCAGTTTATTTGTAAAATACAAGAGTAGCTTTTGTATTTTAATTTAGTTTAATGTAATTTAAATACAATTCATAAGATCGAGTTGGTGTTAAGTCTTTCAGACTTCAAGAACTGGTTAAATAGAACAGAACAAGCAAAACAAAATAAAAACTAATAGACAATTTGAGAAAACATTTCATACTTTACATTCTGTTTGAGTGTCAGGACTTTTATCTAAAGTATGGCAGATAAAAATTGCTGGGGATTAATTAAGAATTATTCCCAGCTATATCACTAATATAAAGAATGTGGAATGTGGAAATATAAACTGGTTGTATCATATCTTTAAATCATATTATTCTTTTCAAAAGCATGGAAACAAATTTATGAATGGTAAAGCAAAATAAAATGATAGTGGGCCAAACCTATATCATATATATGTATCCCTGCCATTATTTTATGTTTCCAACCAAACGAGTTTATCAAATTACTCTCATGTTTTGATCACAAGAAATATATTTTATATTCTATCAGACTTTAATTATTGAATATTCCAACTCTTTATTTGAAAGTACTTGAAATAATAACCACTTTAACAATGTAGTTTAGTAGTCTCTGAAGAAATTGTGGTTTGGAATGAACACACTTTATAATTCCAATAATAAATTTGAATTGCAGCTAAGTGTCAAACTGTGAAAAAAAATGATTTAACTGAATATGTTTCTGTTATTTTTTAAAAAAATATTTTACATATAAAATAAGTACATTCAAATATAAAGATACAGTAATTATGAAAGATAAAAGGAAAATAAAAAAGATAAATAAAATAGAAGACAATGTTCCTCTTTCTTTTGTATCTTTTAATACTTTAGTTTTAATTTTTGTATTTTTCTCTTGCAATATAAATATAGATATGTCTTTTTGCCATTAGACATCCATTGTCAAAACAGGTGTTGTAAATTCATTGCCAGGTGTTACCTAAAATAAAAACACCAAAATATTCATTTTCAAACATATTTGTACTCATAACTATTGTGAAGAATATCAGAAGCCACTATTTTATATTTTTCTATTTTTTATTCAACTTCATCTTTTTTCAAAACTAAATTAACAATTTAAATTAATTAAAATAATAAATTAATATAAATACATTACATTTATTAACAATTAATTTTTATGTATGTGTATGTATGTATGTATGTATACACAAACACACACACACACACACGCACACACACACACAAAGGGGAAGATAAGTACTTCTGCCTTGGCAGTAGAAATTGGACAATTTCTTATTTCCAGGTCACAAATTCCAGGTCACAAGCAATTCTAATTCTGTTTATTTTTTAAGAGCTGTGCAAATTCTGAAGCAATTTAGAATAATTTGTATATTTAATGTGCATCAGATAAGGGTAAGAGTTGGACACCATGAAGGAAATTGGCAATGGATTTACTTTACTAGTGATGTAAGGTTGTCATCAGATCTGTCAAAATAGTCTGAGCATCTGTTAGGTGATCTGAGAGGAAGATTTTATTTTTCTTTTGATAATAAAAAGAAATAATTGCAAGGACGGATATGATAAGCAGGCTTATTTATTGCTTTGGAATAGCACTGCACTTTATAAGTTAACATCCCAATGAGAACATTGTTTTTATATCATCCACTATAGTTGATCTTAGCAAAAAAGCCAAGGGGTGACTATATAAGGTCTATGTGTTACATAGGATGCTATAAAGATAATGGTATGCAGTAAGTTTTTGTGTTTGCTTTTTAAGATATATAGTAAAAAGCTATACTTTGCTTCCTAAGTAAATATATTATTGGATTAAAATTATTGGCCTTGTTGCATAAATGTATCTATTATGGATGTAAATGTATAAAATATAACTTATATATACAATGAAATTTTATTCTTCTTGAAAAATATTCCAGGTCATAGGAGCTGAAAAGCACCAGGGTAAATATCCATTAAACCCTAGGAAATATAGGAAAAAGAAATGTTATAGTTACTATGTGTGTATACAAAGGAACTTTGTGATGGCAGAAGACCAAAAAATTAACTGTACATATCTGTAGCAAGTTGAGTATATAATATAGCTTATGCGATATTAGCATAAGTAGTAGCCAAACAATATCACAAAGATGTATGCATGGACATTATAGGTTATATATCAATTTCCTTGTGTATATTTTGGGGAATGTAAGAATGCTGGATCAAAAATGTAGCAGCCCACTGTAGAATGACTTAATTTTAATTAATTAATATTTCAGAAGGAAGTTGAAAAATATGGATGTGTTGTACCATAATTCATAGCTGAGAGGCCCTCCTTGACTTCATTTCATTCAGCATTAACTATGTAAGGGTGATAGTTGAGTTGGTTTAATGAAATGTGTCTAACTTAAATTGGTTATAACACCTAAATACATTTATTTCTTTTGGAATTTAAATGGTCCTTGGTTATACAAGACTCTTAGAAGTTATGTGTATTTTGTGACAGGGAAGTTGTTATCGAGGGTTGGAAAATGTTCACCTTCTATAGGCAGTTACTACACTAAAGTAATTCCAGAAATGCACTGATAAATGTTACCTTTGAATTTACATTAAGGAGCTCAATAGTTCATACCTGCGTGAACAGCTCATGTTTCTGACTTATGTCCTGTAGAGATTAAGGACGGGCCTGCAGGAGATTAAGATGTCAGTTGCTTTAAGTGACACCTAATCCATTTTATTGACCCCAGCTCTATCCTGCAAAACAAGCACTTTTTGAGGAAAACATAATGAAAATTTTGAGTGGCTTTATGGGCTGAGGTATAATGGCTTTTCAAAGGCTGTTGCTAGGTACTGTGGGAAGGTCTGTAAATGAAACCACAACATCTGCTATAGATGATAGTCTGGCACATGTCACTGCATACTAATATGGCTGTGTATGCCATTACTTTTTAAAAAAGAAATACTAATGCTGTGAGGTGAGGACATTTAGCTTTATTCATTGTACTGGACAGGCTATTACTTTTCACTCCTTTCATTCTTATTTCAAGGTGGTATGCCATTTCAAGGCCACACAAGGGTCCAATCTGATTTCTAATGTTGGTTTTCAATAGCCAAGGACACGGGCTATGTATTGGAAATACTTTTCTGCTACTTACTTTAATGCTTTGTTAACACTTAGATTAGCAATGATTTCTGCTTACTGATAAGGTGTTTCTTTTGGCCAAACTGAAGAATTGTTAGATTGATTTTGGGTTCCAAAACAGGATATCTGTGCTAGAAACACAGTTACCAACAAACCAAACCCCAATATTCTTAGAAAATAACTTATTCTATACTATTTAGAAAAATAAGTTGCCTTTATTTTTATTTGTGAAATATGAACACTTATTTCACAAGATTACTGATATTCTGCACCCAGAAACAATGGAATAAGACAAATCAAACAAAGAAGCAGCTTCCCATTATTTTATCTCACAAATTAGCTGTAACTATATTGTAGAATGTTGCATGGTGTTTTAAACACAATCCTACTTTTAATTTCAGGTGCAATAAAACATATAAGAAGAAATAATACATGCCACATTTAAACAGACATGTTCTTCATTTATCTTTGTTTTTATAGTAGTAGTAATTTTGTATTGTTTCTAAATCCTTGATTTCTTATGAATAAAAAATGATTCATATATAACAAATAAAACAACAGATTTTTAAGTCCTTGTTTCATATAGACCATAAAAAGAAAGAGCATATTAAACCCTAGATATTCTAAAGCTAAGATGGAGGCTACTAGAGGAACAAAGATCAATAAGTTCCCTTTCTTTTGAAGGGCATGCCTTAGGCTGCTCTCTTCAAATATAGTACTTATGGCTAAAAAGAGAACTTTTTTTATTATTTCTATATTTGATTATAATAAAATTCAATTCATTTATTCCTGTATAGTCTTTATGGTTTACATGTTTTAAAAGACTCAGATCATTCAGTCACAAATTTTAGAATGCAGTGGTGACACCTGACCAATTTTAGGGCTGATATAATACCAAGATTAGGTTTATGGACCTGCTTTGTGCTACTACATAAAGTAACACAATTTTGCAATTTGGCTTTTGACACTGAAATACTCAACCATTATCTTCAAAATTATATCATGACTGCATTTTAAAAATATTTTAAAATAACATTGCCAGCTATTGAACACATTTTTTTACTAGGATTCAGTCAGTTCCAAGATACAGCATGCTAAAACAGAGTCACAGTTGCAAGCAGTGATTTAACAGACACCTATGTTTTTGAAGAATCAATCAAAGGAAAAGCTTCTCTGATGATGTCTGACAGTCTCCAAGGGAAAGAGGAGTGAGAACATGAAAAGAAGAGAGTATCAAAAGACAGCTAGAGTAGGTAGCAAAATGAAGAAAAAGTGATGTAGTCAGTGAAGTAAATCTTCAGTTAGTTTCTTTGGTCTTGCAGAACTAGAATTTCTTTTTCCCCACAATCTTGTCTCTCTTATATGATCCCAATTTCTCTGTGAAACAACTAAAGTTTGGTACCAGTCATTTCACAACTGCAGGTATTTGTGGCTGTCACTTTTTCTTGTATCCTGAGAAGTAAGCACACACAGACACACACACACACAGAGAGAGACACACATATACATATTCAATCATTTTGAATAAACATTTTGTGGACTTTGGCTTCATTGCTTTATTGATATTGTAGTTTCTATGCATTATGTAAAAGCAAGGAAAATGTTTGTGTTTTGTTTTGTTTTACAAAATATCACAGACATTAATTCAATTTTTATATGTTTGGGACTAAAATGCAAAATATAAGGTATATAATATAAAACTTTTTTTTCATTAAAACCATCATTCACCGAGTGTAATCTAGTGCTCAGAAAAGGATTCCATCCTGCAGGATATAGATTCCATCAAATAATCTTGGGGTACTCCTAACCCTAACTATATGCTGCCCAATATGCTCCAAAGTTGGAATTAATTTTAAAATTCCAAAAATACATTGTTCTATTACAATTCAATTTAAGGCAGTCTAATCTAATTTACTTAAAATTTTGGAACACACTTCTTTGAAACAGAACTGCACTGAGGTAGTGACAGAAGAAAGAAGAAACAAGTCAAGATCCTCTTTGCTGTCCCTCCTAAGTAAGTTTATGGTTGCTGAATGAACAGCAGTACTAAAACATCATAACGTTAGTTTAAATATGGATATTTTAACAAATGAAACAGAAAAATAATCATTGAAATTAGATTTTGGATACTCATGCTTACTTCTCCACATAAACACAATCATTCACTATACACTTCTGCCAGGGATGAACATCATCCTTAAAGCTATCATGAAAGAACTACACACTTTGACTTTTTGATAAAGCCTTGATAGTATTTTATACCTCTTCTTTTGAGGAAAGAGATGCCCATGAAAACATCCTCCAATTTGGCAAAAATGTGGAAGTTTCATGATGCCAAGTCTGGATGGACAGTGGGCTTTGTTGATGAGATACACCTTTGCACTTCCCTCGTAAGATGGCTCATGAAGGGTAAGGTCGATTGTTTTCATGTTGCAGCAAAAATAACTTCTTTTGCTGCAATCTTCCTTTCAAAATTTTAAGTGCTTCATTTATTTTATTTTAATTCCTGGTGAAATTTTTTGATTGTATTCCATAGATTGGTTCTTCATTTCTGGATCATAATGTTAAATGCACATTTCATCACCTCTCTTGCTGCTGTGAAGAAATCTTCATTCTTATAATGTGACAGCAGTACCTAAAAATGTAATTGCTTAAAGCTTTTATCTCTGCTGTTAGCATGCAAGCTACCCATCCTGTCCTAATCTTTCAATATACTTAATGTGATCTACATGTAGATATGAATGCTTCAGAACAATTTCAGTTTGAGTAGATTAAGGACAGCAATTGTCCTTAATCAATTTATAAATATTTATTTTTATATAATTTTATTAAAAGTATAAAAGAGAACACAAAAGCTAACAAATACAGAATAAAGAAACAAAAAAAAGAAAAAAGTGCAGAAAGAAAAGATAAAAAGAAATAGAAAGTTGTGCTTTGGTACTTTGTGCCCAGGGGAAGGGGATTCAATTTTTGGCTTTAACTATGTAGTGCCGATACTTTGTTTCTCGAATAAAAGATTATTTAAGGTAAACAATGCCTCAAAGTTCTTTTGAAGAGTTTCATCTGTCAGAACCATGACACAGTAATGTCTAAATCAACTTTCTTGATTAGAGAAATGATAATAACTACATTTATGGCAACTTACAGACTTTTTGCATGAAACAGAAAAAATGAAGTTATGACTTGTAATTTTGACATTTAGAAAAACAAATTATTAGACAATAGAAAAAAGAGAGCTTCTTTGTAATCCTTTGTAATTCTAGACCAGGGATAGGCAACTTTGGCTCTTTTATGATTGTGGACTTCAACTCCCAGAATTCCTGAGCCAGCCACACTGAGGGAAAAGGGAGAAGTTTCCAAGCTGAGCCATGCTGGCTCAGGAATTCTGGGAGTTGAAGTCCATGAATCATAAAAGAGCCAAGGTTGCCTACCCCTGTCCTAGACTAAGAGATAGTTTTGCAATTATATTTATATTTGCTGCAGAAGAAAACAGAAGTTCATTAACATTTGATAGCCAACATTGGTGGCTATCATAGTTCATCTACTTCTTTATTGATAATACCATTAAATTTTCATAATTCACCTCACTATCTTTACCTTTGGCCCAGTTATGCACAATACTCATGTCAAGAGAATGTGTGTGTGTGTGTGTGTGTGTGTGACTCTGCCTTTACTATTTTTATAAATAACTCAAGGTGATGAAATATATAATATTCCTTCCTTCTCCTATGTTTTCTCACAACAGCCCTGTGAGGTGCATTGGGCTGAAAGGGAGTCACCCAGCTGGCTTTCCTGCCTAAGGTGGGATTAGAACTTGGAATCTCCCAGTTTCTAGCTTGGCATCTTAACCATAGACAAACTAATCACCATAAACCTACATTCAACAGTAAATTTCAATTGGAAGGACTCTTTCAGCCTTTGCAAATTCAATCATGACACATTGCTTAAAGCACAGCAACAAGTATTCATTGATCTCCATTTCATGAAAAATTATAATTTCTCACTGCAGCTTCTAATCAATTGCCATCTTAAGTAAAAGAATGGATGCTAAAGAAGATATCAGAACTTACCACATACCAAATTGCCATCTTAACTGCCATCTTCTGCTGATTTGCAATATTGGAGGCATTGTTTTTCAACCATGTAAATATACCATTGTCTGCAGTTCCTTAAAGAAGGACCTTTTCTTGGATTCCATGTAACTATTCAATCCTAGGAAGATGAATGGATAAATAGAGTTCCAGGCATATACTACTCCATGAGCTTCAAAGTATAGTTTTGCCTTTGACTCTAAAGTGTTGCATAGTCTTAAATACCTAATTGTTCAGATTACTTAAATAGCATTTCCAAAGTTTCCAATAGTTCTTTTCAAGCTTAATTTCACTGAATGCCACTCCTGCTTTCTCATCCTTGAACATTGCAGTCAACTCTCTGCATTGTCTTTCAATTGTTCAAAAAGATTGCAAGTAGGGTGACAAACCAAGGAGAATCTAATTAAATTATTGCTCTGAACTGAGGACAGATTTAACTTATGGGGGTTCCTGTGTTCACATTTCCCAAACACATGTAAAATTAAAATTCATTTCAGACTCTTATTTTAAAGAAAACAATTCTTATTTGATGCTACTCAATTTTGCATATTTGATTCTGTGTAATGATCAAACTGATGTGTAATCTAACCAAGGTCATTTGTTCTTGAAATTTTTTAAATGTTCTTTTATTTATTTATTTATTTATTATTCAAATGTATATCCCGCCCTTCTCCTTGCGGACTCAGGGCGGCTGACAATCGATTAAAAACACCAATAACAATTACAAAATTAAAATTAATTAAAATGAAATATTTAAATTGTCAGATTAAAATATGATTAAAACCCCTCTAAAAACCCCTCTTAAAAATTGCCCTAGGCCAGTCCCGCTTGTTGGAATAGCCATGTCTTGAGGGCGCGGCGGAAGGAAGGGAGATCAGGGATCACCCTGATCTCTGGGGGCAGCTCATTCCAGAGGGTGGGAGCTCCCACAGAGAAGGCCCTCCCCCTTGGGGTCGCCAGCCG
>NW_015387035.1:55819-56982 GCF_001527695.2 Protobothrops mucrosquamatus
ATGGGAGGTAATCTGTGGCAGAAGGCGGTCTCGAAGGTATCCTGGTCCGCTGCCATGGAGCGCCTTAAAGATGATAGTCAGCACCTTGAAGCGCACCCGGAAGGCCACCGGCAGCCAATGCAGCTCGCGCACCATACAGTGGGACTATTCTGAAGACATTAGCCTGAGTATAGTGTGGTTTAACCCATATACAACTAGAGAAATAAAGTAGTGGCTTACATCCCCCTTAGGATACAAAAATGACTGGGATTGGTGCAATTTCACTATTAAGTAGACAGATTCTATGGAAAGTACAGGCACTGGATCAGTGTATGAATGAAAACTGCTAGTAAATGTGCTACTTGGTTTAAGGAGTTATCTATGCTCTTTTGCTACATTGTCATGCATTAGCTGACTATTATATCCTCTTGAAAAGAGGATTGCAATTGGAAGAGATGAAACTATCATTTTGTCCCTTTCATCTCTATATTTTCAAATCAAATTAATTTCACCCAGTGCTTGGATTCAAATATTTGAACAACTGGTTCTCTGTGTGGATACAGCTTCCGGAAGTCCATTTTGGGCCTGGGCAATAAAAAAATAGCTACTGGTTTTGCCGAAGTGGTGCGAACTGGCTGAATCCCACTACTGATTTCACCTACTTTTGAATAAATTTGAAAGTTTAGTTAAATGCTTACTAATGAACAGCCCAAAAGAACTTACTCTTTTAACTAACTTCAGTATGCATAAATGCTCCTAGAATATAGACAACTATTCCTTACTGCTATTAAAACTGAAGATTCAGTCACAAAAAAGGCAATTAATTGAAAAAAAAGAGTTGAATATATAAATTGAAATTCATGTTTTAAAAAGCTCAACATTCAAAACCTCATAATAGATGACAGCCATTCTTTCTTTAAAATGATAGAACTTGTATTTAAAGATAGAACTTATATTTAGTAAATGCTTATCTAGGACCAACATGAATGAAAGTCACATATATCATATAACCAGATTCATAACTTCTGGTTATAGAAGCACTAAGGTAAAATCTTTTAATTCTATTCATGAAATAATTTCAGTCAATATGGGCAGTTTTAATCAGATCTTAAAAACCCTAGATGTTCCGTGGAAAGTGGTACTGATCTCTTTGTTGTGTTAATTATCACAGTCAAAAGAAGGAT
>NW_015387035.1:58708-63393 GCF_001527695.2 Protobothrops mucrosquamatus
AATGAAAGTCACATATATCATATAACCAGATTCATAACTTCTGGTTATAGAAGCACTAAGGTAAAATCTTTTAATTCTATTCATGAAATAATTTCAGTCAATATGGGCAGTTTTAATCAGATCTTAAAAACCCTAGATGTTCCGTGGAAAGTGGTACTGATCTCTTTGTTGTGTTAATTATCACAGTCAAAAGAAGGATTCATGCTGTGAGCAGCATTCCCTTTTAATGCTATTGCTGTCAGGAATTTCATGAGTTCAAAATAATTGCCTAAACAGCTGCTTGAAGAAGCACTTATTTCAAAAAGACAAATAAACAAAAACCATGGATGTCTGGCTTGCTGCAGAGAAAGAAAAGAAATAGCAGGAAATGATAGGTATCTCAGAATTAAAAAATTATAATAAGGCAATAAAGTTAAAAAAATAGAAGAATGCAGACTGTGGGATTATAGAATGAGGCAAATACATATCCTATGTAACATATTTTTCTGTGAATAAGATGCTATTTTTTCCTGCAAACACGCTGTTCAAAAATCAGGTGCATCTTATACAAGTGCAGCGTCTTATACACAAAAAAATAATGGTAATCTCCGCAGCCCAGGGGATGCCTGTGTGGGTTTTTTACATGCCGCTGCCATGCCACCTGGTGCAGGTGTCAAGCCCCTGTGGGCTTGCCACTAATGGGAGGGGGAGGGGGCAAGATTGTTGGATGGCAGCCTCCAGAGGCAGCAGATGGGACCAGCAGCATGGATGGCAGCAATAGCCCTTTCCCTCCCTCATACCTGTATGCTGTCCAGGGACTCTGTGGAACGCAGCTGTGAGGCCATTCTGGTCGATAATAGCAGCTATCTGAACTTCCGGATTTGCTTGCTCAGCTGTTCGGCGCTCCACCAAGCAGCTGATCAGCACGGAGAAACGGCGGGGAGTTTAAAACCTGCCTTCGCTTCCCTTGCCTTGCTTTCATGCCAGTGCTCACACTGGTTTGTTTACCAGGGTCGGAAAGCTGCTGCTGTTAACTTACTATGCATGCTCATCGTGCCAGATGCTGGTTAGGTGGGTGGGGGTGGGGCCGTCCGGGAGGTGTCTATTTAGAGTGCTGGGAGGCAGTTGCTCCCATCGCTGACTTTGTTTGCTGTAAGCTTGGAACTCGCATGCCAGAGCATCTTATACAAGGGTGTGTCCTATACACGGAAAAATATGGTACTATGAAGCTAAGTAAATCAGGAACAAATTTAATTTGAATTCTACACTAGATGAATTAGAATAAATTGTCATAAAATTTACGTTTGACTGAAGTAGGTATATGTACACCTATAACCTAAAAAGATCAAGCACACATGTACTTATAAAACTTGTTTGGTTTCCATTCCTTATGGGATTCCCTGCCATTAGTTATAGTGATAATCACCAATTTGGTATGTAGTAATATACTGTAATTTTAAGTAGGTCTGGTTCAGTCAAGCCCCATTAGACGCTGTCCACAATAATAGGATTTTACTTGGATATAGTATTGTAGCTGTCTGGCTAGTTTTAGTTTGTTTGTAGATATTTTGTGGATTTGGCTGCTATGTATATCTAGTTAGAATAAACCAATTTATAAAAACTAGCAGTGTTCCAATATCTCAGGGGTTGCCACAAAGAAGAGAGTCAAGCTATTCTCCAAAGCACTGAAGGCAGGACAAAAAGCAATGGATGGAAACTAATCAAGGAGAGAAGCAACCTAGAATTAAGAAGAAATTTCCTGACAGTTAGAACGATTAACCAGTGGAACAACTTGGCTCCAGAAGTTGTGAATGCTCCAACACTGGAAGTTTTTAAGAAGATATTGGACAACCATTTGTCTGAAATGTTGATGGACTAGAAGACCTCCAAGGTCCCTTCCAACTTCTATTCTATTCTATTCTATTCTATTCTATTCTATTCTATTCTATTCTATTCTATTCTATTCTACTCTACTCTACTCTACTCTACTCTACTCTACTCTAAGAAGAAGCATTGTCTCAGTTTGACATAGTGAGCATAACAACAACTTGGTTCCTTCCACAGCAAACGTTACAACCAATTAGGTAGCTCCAAAAAAGAGTTAAATAAATTAATGGAGGATAAGACTATTAATGGCAATGAGTGTTGATCATTGTATTCTACCTTCAGAATTTAAATAAGAATGTCTTGAATATCTGGTACTGAGAGAAATTACAATGATGCTACTAAGATTCTTGGAAGTATATCATTGACCTTTATGTGACATAGAATATTGCACTAAATATACAGTGCATTCAGAAAGTATTCAGGCCCCCTTCACTTATTATGCTGCAGTTAATTCTAAAGTTGTTGAAATTCATTTTTTCTCATTAATCTGCACAGTACCTCATAAAAAGTGAAAACAGAATGTTAGAAATGTCTGTAAATTTATTAAAAAGAAAAAAAACCCGAAATATTACTTAAGTATTCAGACTCTTCACTCAGTATTTTGTTGAGGCACCTTTGACAGCAATTACAGCCTTGAGTCCTTTTTGATGATGGAACAAGCTTTGCACACCTGGATTGAGGGATTTTCTGCCATTCTTCCTTTCAAATCCTCTCAAGCTCAGTCAGGTTGGATGGTGACTGTTGGTGGACAGCCATTTTCAGGTCCCTACAGAGATGTTTAATAGGGGTCAAGTCAGGGCTCTGACTCGGCCACTCTAGGACATTCACAGAGTTGTCCCTAAGTCACTCCTGTGTTGTCTTGGCTGTGTGTCATGTTGGAAGTGAGTCTTCAGCCCAGTCTAAGGTCCTGAGCACTGTGAAACAGATTTTCATTTAAGATATTCCTGTACTTTGCTCTATTCAGATTTCCCTCAACCTGTGCAAGTCTCCTAGTCCCTGCTGCTGAAAAACACCACCATGCTTCACTGTAGGAATGATATTAGACAGCTGATGAGAGGTGCCTGGTTTCTGCCAGACATAACATTTAGAATTGAGGCCAAAGAGTCCAATCTTGGTTTCATCAGACCAGAGAACCTGGTTCCTCAAAGTTTGAGAGTCCTTAAGGTGCCTTTTTGCAAACTCCAAGTGGGCTTTCATGTGTTTTGCACTGATGAGAGGCTTCCCTCTAATCAATCTGCCATAAAGCCCAGATCGGCAGAGGGCTGCAGTAATGGTTATCCTTCTGGAATTCTGTATCATCTCCACACAGGATCTCTGGAGCTCAGTCAGAGTGACCATCGGGTCACCTCACTTATTAAGGCCCTTCTCCCCCGATTGCTCAGTTTGACTAGGCAACCAGTTCTTGGAAGAGTCCTGGTTGTGCCAAATGTCTTCCATTTGAAAATTATGGAGGCCACTGTGCTGTTAGGAACGTTTAGTGCAGCAGAAATTTTATTGTAGTCTTCCCCAGATCTGTGCCATGCAATAATCCTGTTTCTGAACTCTGCAGGCCATTCCTTTGACCTCATGGCTTTTGCTCTGCTACTCTATGCATTGTCAGCTGTGAGACTTTCTATAAAGAAGTGTGTGTCATGTCCAATCAATTTAATTTACCACAGGTAGATTCCAATCAAGGTATAGAAGCATGTCAGCAATAATCAAGAGACCTGGGAAGCACCTGAGCTAAATTTCAAGTGTTCTTGAAAAGGATCTGAATACTTATGCCAATGTGACATTTCAGTTTTTTTCTTTTTAACAAATTTACAGACATTTCTAAAATTCTATTTTCACTTTGTCATTATTGGGTGCCGAGTGTAGATTAATGAGAATAAACATGAATTTCAACAACTGTAGAATCAGGCTGCAGCATAACAAAATTGGCAAAAGTTAAGGGGTCTGAATATTTTCTGAATGCACTGTATATTTGGTATTATCCAAAAGGGTTTTCCTATGTTTCTTGAATTCAGCTACTATTTAATTTGAAGAATTCCTGTTTTTTTTTCTTTCTCTATATTCTTTTGTGTATTTAAATTAGAATGTATGTATTTCTTTTATGATTTTTATCCAAGTCACGATAAGTGCCTTTTATAATTGAAGAGTGGGTAATTAATTAAAATCTATGTTTATAGTAGCACGTTAAATAGTTCAGCAACTTGTTTAGATCAGTACTTGTTAATACTTCGATTGCAGACTTATATGGAATATCAAGACTTTAGATTTGACTGAGACGTCAAAAACGTCCACTTCTGCACTGTTGCTAATAAAACTGTGATATATCCACAAAGTCATCAGGAGGAAAGACTTGTTAAAAAATAAGACTTTCCATGTATTTAGATAAATATTAGTATGAATTAGTTTACAACAATTTAAAACATCCATATCAGAAGCAGAGAGGACATATTACTGAAAAAAGTCAATTGTCATAAGTGTCTGAATAATCAAGATACAAATTGATAAGCTTATGGTTAGTCTTATTTCAGTATGAAAACCATCAGTAGATGCCTGTATATTTTTCGGGTAGATAAATAAACATTTGTGCCCAGTTAGATATATATTGGACATGTAATTTGGATATTATGGCTCTTTCACAAATATTAGCTTTGATGTTATAATTCTCCATAAAAAATAAAAACTAGTCTGTTTTTTCCATATTTTGAAATATTTTTCCCTTCTTAAAAAGGATTTATTTTTGTAAGTTGGTATTAACAAGATTTGAAAGCTTGCAACAAAGCAGTGCACTTGATCAAAGATTCAGTTTGAATGGCCCCCAAAGTGGCTGG
>NW_015387035.1:64386-86697 GCF_001527695.2 Protobothrops mucrosquamatus
TCTTTCACAAATATTAGCTTTGATGTTATAATTCTCCATAAAAAATAAAAACTAGTCTGTTTTTTCCATATTTTGAAATATTTTTCCCTTCTTAAAAAGGATTTATTTTTGTAAGTTGGTATTAACAAGATTTGAAAGCTTGCAACAAAGCAGTGCACTTGATCAAAGATTCAGTTTGAATGGCCCCCAAAGTGGCTGGGGAATAGCTAATGCTGTCTTACAGCTAAAACCATGTAAAGTATTGACCTGATCAATGCCTGAATTAGACAAAAATTACATAAACTATTCAGACTTATATTTTCTTAATCAGGAGTGAGTTAAAGTATAATAAGAACAACTTCAGTTTCTAATACATCTAATACATTAAATACATTTTAGGGTAATTTTTTATTTATTCATGGTTGATTCATTGGCAATTTTTTTTAAAAAAAAAACACAGTAGTATAATAGAATTGAGTGTTGTCTAAAGGATAAGATATGCCATCTAGCCAAACCCATTTAAACTAGTGGTCCAATCTATGTGCTGAAAAGTTTATGGATGTAAATCTACAGCAAGCTACAGCTTGCTAATAATTTCCAGAACTCAAAAAAATGCAATGTTAAACAAGGCATATTGATCTTTCTAGATGCAGGGATGGCTTTTCACAATTTGAACTGGACTTTCTTGTTTCAGATGTTTAAGAAAAACCTAAAATGGTCTCAATTGTATGTTAATTTTTTAAATCTTCTAAATCAGTCTTTTCAATGCATTTCAAAATAAACATAGATTACAGAACACTGTAATTTCTCTGGTGTCATGTAGCAACAATACATCATTTTATAAAAGCACTTTTAAGATTATACCATTGTAATAAACAGTGTAAATTTCAATTCTTTTACCTCTATTTTCACATTGTTCCATCAGTATATTAAATGAAAATGTTAACATTTAATACCATAGATTAGGGTGTTTTTTTTTACTTTGAATCTTCCTAATAACTGTAACTGGAAAACCATTGGCAACTATGTATGTTTGCTATCAATTGTTCTCTTGATTTTATTTTTATTCCTGTGAGATGTAAAAACCCCAAATTTTGATACTCACAATACAAAGACAAGTCTGGTTAACAATACAAAGTTTTATTGGAGAAAAACATAAAAATAATAAAAAGAAAAAGAGAAGAAAATAGAAGAAAAGAAAGGCATTTGCAAATGTGGCCTCCTGGATCCTTCCCAATGGATTGGATTCCAGGAGCGCAACAAACAGTTTCCAAGCTTTGCATTTTATACTTTTTACAATGCACGTCACATCTAAGAAGCTCTTTCAACTACATAGCCATTCTTTGAAGTTGTTTTTACACTTAATAGTTCATCCTGACAATTTCCTTCCAATTTCCGTCCATCCGGGTCATAATTCATTATCTTTGCTGATTACCATTTGTGGTCATTCTACATAGGCAGGAAGCAGTAAACATTCCTTCTCATACATTGGCATTGCATTGTTACATTTACACTACATTAATACATTTGTGCTAAACATACAGTCTCATACATTGTTACATTGGGGCTTTATTTTTACATTTTATAAAAGAATAACTTTTATTTCCTTCATTCCCCTTGACAAAATTCTAGTATGTCAAAGTATGTTAACCATTTGCATCTGCCTAACCTAGATTTGTATCTATTCCATAATCTGAATAAGGCATGTCTAAAATAGTGTAGATTTTTAATATCTACACTAACCTTTATTCTATTATAGCATAAATATCCATGCCACCCAAATGTCAGGTCATGTTTTTCTAACTCTAAAAGTCTTCTGTTTTTCAGTAACACCCATTCTTATATCCAAATCAAACAGAAAGATGCAAAATACAATTTAAAATCAGATAAACCCAACCTTCTCTTTCCTTTACACTTTAAAACCTTTTTTCAACCTGTGTATTTTCCCTTGCTATACAAACTTAGCTCTTTTTTCCACTGTATAACAACGACAACGACAACGACAACGACAACGACAATGACAACAACAACAACAACAACAACAACAACAACAACAATAATAATAATAATAATAATAATAATAATAATAATAATAATAATAATAATAATAATGTTAGAAGGGACCTTAGAGGTCTTCTAGTCCAACCCCCTGCTCAGGCAGGAAACCCTATACCATTTCAGACAAATGGTTGTCCAATCTCGTCTCAAAAAATTCCAGTGTTGGAGCATTCACAGCTTCTGGAGGCAGGTTGTTCCACTGATTAATTAATGGTTTATCAGTTGTTCAAACCAGTATTGTCTGAAACAAAAACTCATTCTCGGCAAACCATTCATTTTTATTGTAGAAAATCTTCCCAGCAATGCCATTGTAATTACTCCTATTGTAACAACTTTTAAAACTTCATTCCACATCTTGAATAACAACATACATACAATAACATACAATTCACATTTGTTATGGTGATATCCAAATATTTTACTGCAAGAAAGGAGTCTCACTCTTCCGAATGAGCAACATCAGGACAGCTTCTACTTAAGAGAAGCAGTGAGCTCAAATATTTCCATTTCATCCATTAACCATATGCCTTGACTCCTGACCTGCAGTCATCACAACCTTAACTCTGGAGCCATACTGGCTGACAACATAAAGTTTTGACCCTCTGACATTTGACTATTCTTCCCAATGGAACCCTTTTAAAGCAAGCTTACTAAACTTATTTCTCTTCTACATGCCTGTGTGTTCTCATTCACATTTTGTCTTGCTGCTCATTTATTTACTTTGCAAAAAAACAGTTAATAATGTTTGTATCTATCTCTGTGTGTGCTTGGTTTGAGACAGAACATTTACTCTCTTTTAGGTAAAACCACTCTGATCCTAAGGAATAAAGGGCTGCAAAATTATTTCCAAAGTCTCAGCCAAAATGGTTGCAAATAACTTATAGTTATTATTCAATAATGATAATGGCTGGTAGTTTCTTGTTAAATTCAAATCTGGGCCCTTGCTAGGTACAGTATTAATGCTATATTAGCCTTTTTCCAACTGCCTGGCATATTTATCTTTATAAAAAAGAAGTCATTGTATTATGTAAAGGTTGTAAAAGTTCATCCTCAAAGCTTTTATAGTAAGAAGCCAATAACCCATCTGGTCTAGGCATTTTTCAGCTTCATAAACTTTTCTTATTGTTATGGATTCATTCATAATCTGTTTCTATTTTTCTGTAATCTTTGGTAAATTTTGTTTCTTTAAATATTAATCTATTTTCTCCAGGGAAATTTCTTGTCCTTTATCTAAATTGGAATAATATTGATGAAACATCTTTTGCCTAGCCACCTTATCTGTATTTTTCTTTTGTAATTTCAATATCTTTTTCTTTTTTGTAATTTGTATGCCAACTACTTTTCTGATTTATTTGCAAACTCATTCCTTCATGGATATCTAGTCTGCCATAGAATCTCACTCAGAAGAAACTGTTCATTTCTAATGACTTCCAGAACTATTTATTTTTCTAGAAACACTGTAATGACACAGTGGTTATAACACTTCCTAATTTAAATTCTGGCAGTAATTTTTAAATTACTTATTTTTTTTAATTTTCCAGGGCTATTTTTTTTCAGAGCTTGCTGCCAATGTTCCTCTCTTTTTCTTTCTTCTCCACTTTTTTCTAGTAACTTAAGTTGGAAAGATTTCATCTTCAGTGCTTGGTTGTGAACTACTATATATGAGTATCCAGACTAAGCTGTGCTGTTGCAACAACAGCAAATAACAGCACTGAAGGGTAGGTATATACAAATCACTGTAAATTCTGTCCACATTAGTAGACAGAAATTTGGTCTGTTGGATGCTTAAAAAAATACAAGGAGAAAAATAACAATATCTATATCCATATTTAATAATATATTGACATGGCTTCTCTTAATTAACATAGCAATTTATAAGAAATATTTTCTTTTAAATATAAATCAATATTTGATATGTATTTTTTGATGCAAGAATATCATTTCCCCAATTTAAGTTAAAAAATGAGCATCCAGCCTTTAAATTTGGTGTGTTAACTCAATTGAAATTCATTTATGTCATTGTTCAGTTATCCAATCACATATGACCTTTGCTACCTCAGATATGTCAGTTTACAAGGATTGTCAGTCAGTTAACTTTGAATCTTAGTAAGCTAGGACTTCTCTCAGCCTGATTGTGATTTTCTTTAATTTTTTTCAGATGCCAAGGTCTTCTTCAATGATTCTTGTCTTGCATTTTATTTCAAAAATCTTTAACATTTAGCTTCATTATTACTGCTTCCAGTGTGCAGTTTGCTTTTATATTACCAAATATTGAATTATTTGTTCTTCTTATAGTTCAAGGTCTTTGGAACAATTTTTCTGTGGTACAATTTAAAAGCATTTTTCCCGTGTTTAGTTTTTCACAGACATGCTACAATTGGGGAAACTATAGTTTTCATATTAGATGCATTTGTTGTTAGTGTGATGGCTTTGCACTTTAATACATTGCTTATATCTCTTAGTTTTTTATTTTGTTTTGTTTTTAAAGTGATAGACATTGCTTAATTTGATGGCCACTGTTCTGACATACGTATTTTCAGCTTGGGAAGAGAAAGCTTGTTTCTATTTCAACTCTTCCACCAATTTGCGTTGGGTTGGTTTTGCCTGTTGGCATTTTTTTTAATACCAAGCAACCAACTGGATTTTGCACTCTTTTATTTACATTAACATGAAACTCCTTAAGTCTTCTTTACTTCTAGCTATCAAAGCAGCTTCATCAATAAATGTGAGGTTGTTAATGTTTCTACAAGCAATTATGATTCCACAATCTCTTTTCTCATGATACATTTTGCGTATGTCAAATAAGATCATGATGATGACTGATTGATAGATTTTATTTGTAGTTAAACTTATTGTGCTAGGCAGAATGCATTATACTTAGTTTGATCATCTATCTGCAATATTCCCAACCTGGATGGGATGAGAACTTTCAAAATTCCAACCAGCATGTCTATAATTGGAAATACTGATTGTAAATTCTGGGAATTAGATAATAAATTATAAATCAGGAAAGGCCAATTTAGCTTATCCAGTGTATTTGGAATAGAAAGGCTCTCTAATTACACTAGACTAGTGTTTCTCAACCTTGTGTGTGTGGACTTCAATTCCACAGAACTTCAAAGCCAAAAGTATTAGTGATGAACATTATTTATATGAAAAGAAAATGTGTCCTTCTTTATGTAATTTCATCTAGAAAAATAATTGCCCAAACTAAAATGAACAAGGAAAGGTAATAAGGATGATTGGGAATTCCAAATTTCCAAAAATTCCTTGCCAAATCTTAAGATAGCAAATGTTCTTTTTTACATGTTACAGGAAGATATTCAATTCAATTTCAATTTATTACAGCCAAAGGCCACACATAAATCAAACATCCTAATAAAACAAAACTAGACAGAGCCATCACAAGAGGACATAGCAATATATCACAATCAATGGTGCAATCAATGGGCGACCAAGGTCTGCCTAGTTTTACAGGCAGTATATCAAAAACAAGCTATCTTCAGAAACTGAAACAAACTGACCTGACACTGAAAATACAATGAGTATATTCTAAAATTGGATAAAACACATAATAAAATCAATTTTAAAAGATTATTAAAAGGATCTAAAATGAGTATGATTCTGGCGAATCCCCAATGCTGCAGCATAGAATCTGGCCACCTGCGCCATGATGTCTGCCTGCTCATCCTTAAGCAGCCACTGGAGATACTTTCCGAATGACCAGGATATCTATCAATTATGAGGACAATATGGTATTTCCGAATGGCTCTGTAGAAGGAACATCGAAGGTGTTATGTGTCCAATGGTCTCCACCTCTCCTGAGCCACAGGAGCAGAGTCTTTCAGACAGTGGTGTCTTTTTGTACTTGTACAGTTACAGGAAGATATACAACACCACTTTATTTATATCTGTATAATGATACTGGTTATTAAAGCATATCCTACTTTCATCTCCACAATTGTATAATGTAGCACCAGGTCCTTTTCTCATACTTCAGTACTGGAAGAAAGCATATGTGTGAACATCTTGATCCATTTACAGTAATAAGATATAGTAACACAGATAAATACCTATATAAGATATCAGGAAAGCATATCACATAGAGTTGTAGACTTGCAGACTTCCTTACTTTAATTCTTTGATTTATAATAATTTTGAGTGTCATTGACAGAATGATAGGATTTTATTTGTTTATTTTGGCATGGTTTAGATGCATGAATCCTTTGGTCATCTTAATAGATATATTGAAATATATAGATATCATCTCTTCTTCTTCTTCTTCTTCTTCTTCTTCTTCTTCTTCTTCTTCTTCTTCTTCTTCTTCTTCTTCTTCTTCTTCTTCTTCTTCTTCTTCTTCTTCTTCTTCTTCTTCTTCTTCTTCTTCCTCCTCCTCCTCCTCTTCCTCCTCTTCCTCTTCCTCCTCCTCCGTCCCCTTCTTTTACCATTTTACATATCAAGGGAGATACAAACTTCTGTTTTTGCACTTTTGGCCTCTATCATTGTTATTTGATGCTGTTGTAGCATGTCTTTGATATTGTTTCTCCATCAACTTCTGAATCTGCTTTGTGCCTTCTCCTCTTTTTGTATATGTCTTGTATGGTATAGAATTCCAAGACATTCTCTCCAGGTGAGCGAACCACTAACTGCTTTTTTGTATGTAGTTTAAGATTAGTTCTATTCCAATTTTTTCTCTTATGATCTCATTTTTTAATTTTATCCCTTCTGGTCACTCTAGCAGTTTTCCTCAAATATCCCATTTCCTTGGTGACTAACTTTTGCTTATCCTTTATTGCAAGTGTCTATGTTTGGCACTGCTAACATAGGGTAGGAATGAATATGATTTGTATGGATAATATATTGCTCATTCAGTTCATTAATTGTAAGTTGCATACCAAAATATAAGGGAATGAATAACAGCTGCCCTTTTTTTTTCCTGAAAACTTAGCAAAAAGTCTGGTACAAATGTTTTTTGGATTCATGAACCAAACCAACTCCCAATATGAGTTTAAACAGACCTTCATATGCTGTATTTGAGATTTTCTGTTCTGGACTTTTGCCAGACTTTGCTCTGTAGTGTTTCTGGAATGTCTAGCATGGAAGAATCAGGCAACATTACACCCTACAAATTTTCACCCATGTTTACCTTATGGTTTATATTTTAAAATCTTGCTAAATGTACCTGACTCCATAGTTAATGCAATATGCTATGAGGATTTCCTTAACCCTATGTGAACAGTTTAAAATGTGTGATCTAAGTGAGTCAGTTCTCTCTGAGAATCCCTAAGGTTCTAAGTTTTTGAAAAAATATGTGATAAAACTAAAAATGGAGCTGATTTAACATCCTGACTTCTATTTGTTTCCTGCCTCTTTAGATTAGAGATGATATGTCTACCACAGCACACTTTTGTTAATTGTAGCACCTTATTTTCATTATTTTCTGGTAAGCTTAATATTTTTTATTCAGGAAGTAACTATTTTCAAAGCATAGTCCTTCAACATGTCCTACCCTTAAAATTTTTTCAAAATGTTCATCTTTTTTTTTGTCTTGGGCACAAAAGAACAGACTGTAAATGCCACAGGGCTACAAAAACATATTCTCCCTTCTGTGAGAATTGTTTGCTAAAGATGGAAGGTGATGTCTCTCTTATAGAAGACAGCTGTTCCACCAGTGGTTTGTCCTCTAATACTTCCCTTGGCAAATTAAAGACTGTGATAACTGAAGTAAAATGTATAAGGAAGCCTAATGTGTTTGGACTGTTTTGAAATAAACAAGAGACAGAAATTTTTAGAAATATCCCCTCCCCTCCAGTACTTGCTGCTGCCAAATGGCATACATTAAGCTAGCTGAAAAAGGAAATTGCTACTTCTTCATGGGGATGAGTGGGAGATGAGAAGTACAAGGGTGTGGGTGTATTTTCTTAGGACTGATGGAGTGGATGCTATCAATAGCACATGTGCTATGGACATAGATAAATATTTGATTATTTATCCAAAAAGGTAAACAATTTACCATCACAGCATTTAAAATATTTCAGTACAGTAAATAATCCATAAGCTTCTTAAGATAATTCCTGAAAAAGAAAAGAAAATGTTATAATGCAAAACTTTAAATTAAAGAAATCTATAGAAATTTAGGCTGCCACATTAATTGCCCATGTTTATGCAATTAAAAATAAATATGACCAGTAAACAAACAATTGCAAACCCTACCCGACATTGTAAATCTGAATTTATTATTATTCTAAGTATGTTTAATGGTTTGCCTTAGCCATTACTGCAAATCCACAATATCAGTCAGAACAAATAAAAATCCAACATTTCAACATTATACTAGCTCCAACTATATATTAAACACTAGGGTGTACTTGTGTGAGTCTCTCTCTCTCTCTCTCTCTCTCTCTCTCTCTCTCTCTCTCTCTCTCTCTCTCTCTCTCTCTCTCTCCCTCCATTTGTGTGTATATTCTTTCTCTGTACACACATACATACACACACATTACTTTACATAATTATCTCAGAAGTATTAAAAATTAATTTAGAACCAAACTTGCTTCCATAAACAATTTCTAAATTGCTAGCTGTCCAAGTACTCTGCACACATTTCCCTGTTACCAAGTAATCCAATGAAAGTAAAACAAAAATAAACTCTTGATTAGAATGTATGTATGTGCATACTCATACAAATGTTCCAAAAACAGGATATTGCCCTTTTGTTCTAAAATGATATTTACTGTACCTTTTCTGTTCTAGTGCATCATTCTTTACTTGAGCTGAGAGGACGTAGTCAATATAATAGAGCTGTTAGAGCTACCACCAAGGTAGGAAAATTGGAATAAGCAGATAAGAGGAGAATCAATGGCAGCTGTATTGGCCACAACTGTTTTAAATCACTTGCTTAATGTCTGACCAACATTGCTGTATTGTTTAACAGTTGCTGTTACTGGCGAAGGTCGGGAAGCTTGAAGAATTTGACATAACTCACCTGGAGAGATGGGCATCCTACATCTCCCGCATCGAAAATTACCTCCGCACCAAACAGGTCGCCGAAGATGGATTGAAGGCCACAACATTCTTCTGTGTGTGTGGCGCCACCACCTTCGACATTGCAGAGAACCTGGTCGCCCCGGCGCCGCTCGAGTCAGCCACCTACACGGATTTGAAAAAAAAAAGACCACTTCAAGCCCAAGTTATCCATTATCCGAGACCACTTTGAGCCCAAGTTATCTGTTATAGCGTGGAGGCACGCTTTTGAGCAGCGGGAGCAACAACCCGGTGAGTCTGCAACAGAATTCATTGCCGCTCTTCATCAAGTGTCCTGACTCTGCAATTTCACAGATTTGGAGGAAAGACTATGAGATCGCTTAGTCTGCGGACTCTGGAATCGAGAGCTCCAACAAAAACTGTTTGCTAAGGAGACTCTTTCGCTACAAGAGGCCTTGAAGGAGGTCATGGTGGACAAAGCCGCCGGAGGGGCCGTTAAAGCACTGTGGCCCTCCAAAAGCACGCCAAGCACCAAAGCTGTCCACCACGAGGTCGTCGAGCGGATGGAAGACACCAACTCAGAATACGAAGTCGACCAGCTATGAAAGCACCCAGAGAAGGGACCGCAGCCATCTGGGAACCAATTCCATTCTTTAGATGCATGGGCTGCGGAAGCCACCATCAACACATGGATTGTCGATTCCGAACTGCAACATGCCGGGCCTGTGGCAAACCAGGCCACATCGCCACCATCTGCCGAGGTCATCAGAGGGACTGCCCAAAAGAAGACACAGTCAGAAGAGGTACCGGGGCCCCGGGTCAACATCGAGTAGCATTCTGCTCCAGCCGAAGGAGCATATTCCGCACTGGTGCCCATCGCCCCCTAAAGCAGAAACTTAGACTACAGGTCAAGCTTCATGGAGTTACATGCAAGATGGAACTGGACATGGGCTCAGCCATGTCCATCATTCACAAGGAACATTGAGGCACCTATGCCATCGTAGCAACAGATGGGCCAAGCTCCGACCGTCTAATCTACTACTCACAGACTGCCAAAACTCCTGAGTGGCGGTCAAAGGTGAAGCCACACTTCTGGTGGAATTCAAGGGGTTCAAGGGGCCACTAGATGTCATAGTGGTGGAAGCACAAGCCTCATAGGTCTCGATTGGTTTGATGCATTGGGCATTCAAGTAACCGGCATTCACCAGACACAAGCAACAGATCTGTCTGCAGTCTGCCAAGAGTTCACGGATGTTTTCAGTTCTAGTCTAAGGGAGTACAAGGGTCTTCTGATCGCCCTCAAGCTTGATCCAATGGTAACTCCAATACGGATCAAACCTCATAGAGTGCCTTTCGCGTTAAAACCCAAAATCGATGCAGAGCTGGATAAGCTAGTGGAACAAGGGGTATTACAGCCCATAGACAGTGAGGTGTGGGAGATCCCCATAGTAATGCCATTAAAGGCCAATGGGGAAGTGCGAATATGCGCTGACTATAAGTGCACCCTCAACAGGGTACTTCAACAACACGTGTACCCTGTGCCACTTGTCAGCCATAATTTGGCGTCATTGCAAGGAGGCCGCATGTTCGTCAAATTAGATTTGGCACAGGCCTATCAACAACTGCCCGTGGACGAGGCCACGGAGGTAGCCCAGACCATTCTCACCCATAGGGGGGCTTTTAAGGTTAAGCGCCTACAGTTCAGGGTGAGTGTAACCCCAGGGCTGTTCCAGGGAGTGATGGAATGCATGCTCAAGGGAATTCCAAGGGTTTGCCCCTACTTCGATGATGTTCTCATTGCTGGGGAATCGGTTGAGATTCTGGCTGAACAGCTTAAGGCCGTCCTTCAGTGGTTCCGTGACGTGGGACGTAAATTAAAAAAAGGCCTTTTGAATTTTTACCATGCCTTCCTCCCAAACAAGGCCACAGTGGAAGAGCCAATACATTGGCTCTTGGATAGACAAGCTCAGTGGCAGTGGACCAGTGTCCATGAGAGTAGTTTCCAAGCAGTCAAATCACTGCTGTCATCAAACTCAGTCCTCACTCATTTCAATGAGCAGTTGCCTGTCTGCATTGTGTGTGATGCATCCCCGTATGGGGTTGGGGCTGTGTTAAGCCACTTAATGGCTGATGGGAGGCAGAAGCCTATCGAGTATTACTCCAGGACCCTATCGTCCACAGAGAGCAACTACGTGCAAATTGACAAGGAGGCTCTGGCCATTGTGGCAGGAATTAAAAATTTCCATGACTTGTATGGCCGCCAGTTCATGGTCTTCATGGACCACAAGCCACTCGTAGGGTTGTTCACCACAAACAGACACCTCAGATTCTGTCTCCTCGAATGCTGAGGTGGTCTATCTTCCTGTCAGCCTACAGCTACAGGATGATTCACAAACCAGGCAAGGAAATGGGCCATGAAGACGGCCTGAGCAGGTTGCCCCTGCCACATGTGGAGCCAGAGCCAGCTCTGGCTGCATGCATCCTGGCTATCCAGGATTTGCCAGAATCTCCCCTTCATGCTGGGGACATAGCTGCTGAGACAGCAGCTGACAAAACGCTGAATCGTGTGCTAAACTGGGTACATACAGGATGGCTGGACAAATGTCCAGGGCCAGAATTTCAGAGTTTCTTCATGAGAATAGATGAGCTTTCAGCTCATAAGGGATGCATCCTTTGGGAAAGTAGGGTCATAGTCCCGAGTTCTTTAAGGCCCAGGGTCCTAGAGTCTCTGCACAAGGGTCATCCGGGAATAGTCCGGATGAAGGCACTTGTGAGGAGCTACCTTTGGTGCCCAGGGCTAGATAAAGCTATCGAGGCCCAAGTACATGATTGCTACATGTGCCAGCAAGCCAGACCGGAGATGCCGCAAGCCCCTGTCCACCGATGGGAGGACACACACATACCGTGCTCAAGAATCCACATTGATTTTGCTGGGCCCTTTCAGGGACAGCTGTTTCTAATAGTGGTAGATAGCCATTCTAAATGGTTAGAGGTTGCACCAGTCCCTATTATGACTACTGCCAGGACCATCCAGGAACTGCGCAGAATCTTTGCAACACACGGACTTTCAGATGTGTTAGTCTCAGACAATGGGGCTCAGTTTACCACTTCTGAATTCCAGTCTTTCCTCAGGGCAAATCTTTCACCCGGCCTCGAAGGGCCAAGTGGAACACATGGTCCGCACAACCAAGGAATCATTAAAACGGATTGTCACAGGGAATTGACACCACAGACTGGCAGATTTTCTACTCTGCCAATGAACAACTCCTTGTACTGCGATGGGCAGAAGCCCTGCCAAACTCAGATGGGGCCAACGTTTGATCACCAAGCTGGACAGGCTGCACCCCGACTGGGTTGCCTCGGACTCTGCTCAGCCAAAGCTACCTCAGAATTTACAAGTGGGTGACTGGGTTTGGACCTGGAATTACGGGCAAGGGGCTTGGTGGGTGGCAGCAGTGGTTGTTAAGGTGTCGGGACCACTTTCTTATGAGGTGGTCCTGGAAGATGGGCAAATCATTCACCGGCACATTGACCAGCTGTGTCAGAGGCTAGCGAACCAGTCGCTGGCTCAAGCCTCTCAAGGGGGCCGCACACAAGGGCCACGTGACAGTGGCCCAACAGAGGAGCTTGCACGCTCCAACAGAACTGTTACTCAAGGAGATGGGGGAAAGGCCATAGGAGAGTTTTCCCCAGACAGACAGACAGTATCTGCTGAACAGGACCGGCAAACTGCACTGAGGGACAGCCCTGCAGACTTTGCTGCACAATTGGACTTTGGTTTGGGCCAATCAGGACTGGCCAGCCAAAGGGACCTGAGTCAACCTGACTTCACTGGACCTCAGAGTCCTGGTCTACCCAGCTGGGCAGGCGAGCGGGTAGACCAGGAGACCTGCAACCCCTAGATGTTCAGAACGGTCAAGAAGGCCGCCTAAATATGTCCAGCAATTGAGAGTTTGAGCATCTAGGGGGAAGGGGTGTAATGTATTGACCACAACTGTTTTAAATCCTTTGCTTAATGTCTGACCTACATTGCTGTACTGTTTAACAGTTGCTGTTACTGAAACCCAGACTGGCTGACTACAAGCTGATAATGAGGTTTGGGGTGGGAAACTGTTACTTTAAATCTATTGGTTGCCACCTAGAGGCTAACTGTATAAATAGCTGTGCAGCAGCCTTTAGGGCTGCTTCTGTTCTGAGTTAATAAACTTGTTGCTGTTTCAACACTCTGCCTCATTCAATGCCTAAAGAACCGAAGATATAACAGCAACATTCTGAATCAAGATTTTTTTCTATGATTCTTAAGTGTATCAAGTGATGCAGTGGACCTACAGTCCCTCCAAACTTTAGTTCAGAATGTTGAAAGTAGCAAAGGGGAAATAGTAAAAAATATATTAATTCTAAATTAAACAAATTATATTTTAGTCTGGATTCCACTTACACTTACCTTGGGAGGAATGTGAATCCTGAAATGCCATTCAAAAGGCAAGTCTCTTGGGCTAAAAAGAGCCACATATTCTTGTTTGCCATACGGAATTGGACATCCAAAATGTCTTTATCGGGGAAATATTAGTATGTGTGTCTGTGTCTCTCTGTGTGTGTTTGTTTTGATAAGCATATTCAATAATGTAAAAGAAACTGGGACTTGCAGCATACCCATGTGAAATGAACATCCTTAAAAGTACAGGGATGTCATTGAGGCAGACATCAGCAACTAGAAAGCAAACCCTGATCTCTTATAATCTCTCCAGAAAAAAGGAAAGATCACAAGATTTCCCACATGCACTCCAGACAGCTGCTCTTCATGAGTAGACTGCAGGAACTGAAGGTTTTATGATCAGTTTGTAAGTTTCGTCAAGGGAGCTGCACAGCCATTCATGTAGCCTGAGTGGACAAAAAGTTCAGTTTAGCCTCATTTCTTAATCACTTTTAGAATTGCTTTTTAACTGGTTTTCAACAATTAAGAACGTTGAGTTTGGCAAATGTACAACATTCACCAGGTGAGTCTCCTTCAATCATTTTAAAAAGAAGTTTAAGTGTAAGATTAAAGACTTTAAAATTTATATGGGAGAAATAAACAGGAAAAGGGTGATTAGAATTTTGATTTTAAAAAGTTATTAACAAGTAAATGGTATTTGAAGTTATTTTGAAATTAAGTATAAAAAATCTTCCCATAGAAAAAAGTTGTTTTGGAAAAAATAATAATAAAATTGGATTTTAAAAGTTGGACACTAGAGGAAACCAGGGAGAACTAAATATTACAATCAAAGGAAAAGTATACTTAAATTCAATTCATTAACACAGAATGAAGCAAAATATCGTAACTTTGGATGAATTGAAATTTTGAATTTAGTTAAAAGTTTGAGAACATTGGCTATTGTCAGTTATCATGGACAAACTGGATTTAATGGAAGTTATAAAAGAGAAACATGTTTTACTGGACAAGTTTGAGAATACAGCTGATTTAAAAATGACATGTTATAAGAACGCTATGGGAAAAGATATTACAGTAAACATCTTTTAAAGAGTTACAAAAAAAAACCCTTGTTAAAATTTCAAAGGATTTTCTTAGAAGAGACAAAGAGAACAAAAAGAAATCAAGTTCTGGGACATTATTTTAAAAAATTAAAGATAAAATTTTTAAAGAGAAAAGAAGAAATAGTAAGTTGATTTATTTAGTTAAATTTAAATATATATCTTGTTGTTTCTAATGACCCTTAAAAGATTTTTGTTAATCTGGACCAAATTATGAAGCATAAAAGAAGTGAAAAAATATATCTTTTCTTGCATTTTTAGAGAAAGTGATAAGTTACTGTGTTAAAATAAAGGGAAGAAATATAATATTGGTTTGTTTCATTAAGAATAAAATGTATGTATTGTTTTCTGGTAACACAATGGACTTTTGCTGACTAAGGCTGCATAATGATGCTTTAAGAATTTTTTATAGATAAGAAATGTATATATAAAACAGCTATTTTGTTATAATATGCAAGAAGGTGATAGATTACTGAAATTGTATGTATTTGTGATGAAGAGGAATTAATTTCTTCTCATTTATTTTCTTTAATATATTCCTCTATTTATTTTCTTATATTTTTCTATTTACTTTTTTTTAATTTTTCTTTATATTTTCTTTTCTGCTATCCTTTTCTATCCCTATTTTTTCCTTGTTAGCTTGCATTACTCTATTATGTTTGCAAATTTTGTAATTTTGTAAACTGTAAATTTTAATAAAATTTTCAAAATATACTTCAAAGTTTTCAGTTAAAATAATATTTAATTTGATTGTGCAGCTGAAATACACATTACAGCCTCTACATTTTATAACACAGCTTTATTGGAAATTATTTCTTCCTTTGTATTAGCATGTTACATCATTCTCTTATACATGGATCAATCAATGTTCAGAGGTGAATTATAATATTAAATTAATAATTTTTTTTTTATGAACAGGCAAATTTCTACAATGTGGTTACAGGAAAATGTGGCTTATCATAATCTCCAAGCAATATTATCACCAAATAATAAATAAACAAATAAATAAACAAACAAATAAATAAATAAAGCATAATATCTCTTTAGTAAAACTCAGCTGCATCCTTGAATTCTTCATTTATTTCGTGTTGTCTGCTACATAAATAAATTAAGCATGAAACTAGGATAATTATAAAGGAACTGATTAGCCTAAATGTCACATATAATAATATAAGGACTTGTTAATCACAATTTTCATATCTTCCAGGAAAGGTGTCCAACTCCTCCCCACCACAAACCCACTACTTTTACCAAAGAAAAGCAGTAGATACCTGGATATTTCCGTTGTTATCAATTGTCTGTTGTCATGGAGTTATGGATAACATGTTTTAAAAATGCAAGATAAATTATAAACAGGAAGCAACTAGATTGTTTAGAAGATGACCAAATATAGAAAATTTAATGTACTAGCCAATGTGATTGTATCATCTGTAACTTTCAAAAATAATTATAAAATCTTGGCTATATGTGTTTTCGGAATCTTATCTTAGGAACATCATCTAACATGTCCTCGGGTGTTTGAGTAGGCTTAGCAGACTCTTAATAAAGTATTTGGTGAGTCTACTATATTGTGTCCTTGGTTGAATAAATTAAATGAACCCTGCCACTAACAAGGTGGTTGAAAAAGGAAAAAAGTACATATAGATACTGTATACACAACTCTGAATGATCTTATTCTTCCTTCATAAATATGAACTCTTTCTTGGGATTCTAGATTATTTTTCAAAGTTTTTTCAGGAAGCCTGAACAACTTAAGATGTTCTTTCAGAATCTATATTATAATGCTTTTAAACCTGAATCAATATGAAATGCTAGAAAGATAAAGAATGCATGGGTAAATCTAAACCTTTTATTATGCTAGCATGTTTATATTTCACAGTGCCACAAACATTTCACTTTATAAAGCTAAATTATAATACTGCAAACATAACAACTACATAAAGTAGAAAATACTGTAAGTTGATCTTTGCTTGCGCTGCACAGGAAGAAGCAGCTATGGGTTTCTAAAAGTATTCCTTGAAACTATCTGTCCACAGTCAATCAGAAGCAGATTCTTGAATACATTCAGACTGCCTATGTCAATGACAAAAGCCACTTAATTTTCTCCTCTGAAAGTCCCTTTGAAAGAACCATGTCTCTTATGTAAACCAGGCAGATTCACAGTTTAGCTTATTGGCAAAGACTCAGAGAGCACTCATTAAGATGGCTCCACACTGTTATGAACCTCTCCCAGATGGATGACAGCTTAATTACAAATAAAGAGATTAATGCTATAGATAGTTAAAGATTAAAACCACTGCGCTGCTTTTTAAAGCCTAATTTATATGGCCTTCCATATAATCATATATTCTGGATTTTATTTATTGGATATTATGTGTAGCAATAGTCATTAAATAGTTTTGATAAATATCTAGCAAATGGGAGCCTTAAAAGAAAAGAAAGAATGAAAAATTAAATACCAGTCAGGCGGAGAAGAATGTATCAAATCCTGGAATTTAAGAAAAAAGATTAAGAGGGAAAAGTATGGCAGAGGGAAAGAAAAGAAAGAATCTAGCCTGATACAGTCGAACTATTGGACCTCAAAAAATACATTTTCAAGACTGGTTGATTTTGTCAGGACACAAAAGCAGCAAGATCTCATTGTGAACAAAGTGGACTGAAGGATGCTAGCAGCTAAATCACAAAAGAAACCCAATAAACCATGAGGAATCTGGTGACATGCTTATTAAGGTATTTTTATATCAAGTGCTTTCTCTATTCTGAATAACAAGTATAATTTGTTGTCATGTTTCCAGCCAACAACAACCTTTTTTTAATTTTAGTTTGCTTTTTACTTTGCTTCATTTCTTTTGGCAACCTGAAAAAATGTATGTCTGTCTGTCTATTGCAAATATGTATGCTCTGTCATTTCAGACTTGTTCAGGATAAGATTATAGATGGATGGAAGTTATGATGTGGACCCATCAAAGTACATACTAAACTCCTACTCAACATCAGCAATCACTATGAGTCCCCACAGCTTTATTTCACCTTCGATTACATTTTTCAGTAATTTTGGGAATGGTTGGGATTTAGAATTAAAATCTACTTATTTATTGGGACCAAAATAATATCAAATTTGATTCCACAGCTTGCAAGATACACAGTCTGCATAACCTTAAACTTCCATGTTCATTAAACAACAAGAAATCATGCTTTTTTGTTTCATCATGCAAATTCTTAATTGATAAAAACACACGTGGGCAACATTATCATCCTTTATGTTGCCTTCCTTGACTTAAAATAAATCTTTGTCTCTATTCCATGTAACTGCTCTGGGCTGCTTTTGCAGACAATGCAACAATCCTTTCACTGTCTCAAGTTAGCCTTAGGACATGTGTCTGGGCCTTGGCAGACTTTGTAGGGAACAAAAGCACATAAATAATTACTATAAATTAAATGTACTGTATGATATTCTCAAACACCAGTGGTGCAATGATAATCATCAGACTGACATACTCTAGTTAATTCTCTCTGACAACTACTATTATTATACAAGACATTTTTTTTTCAAATTTTTCAGTTGATTTGTGGTTCCTCCCACCAATTTCTGTTGCCTTTAGGTTAAGGGAAAGCTGGAGCAGAAATCCACCATTGGGTTTATGATGTAACATGGCAGATGCCTCTAGTTATTGTATTAGTTATTGTAATGAGTGGATTCTAGACCGGAACTTGCTTGTTCTTGCTGAATATTCAATTTCACAATTACTGTGCATTGCAGTGCTTTTTGCCTGGCCTGTTTGTCACAGTGGTATTGGAGGTATCAGAAAATCACTTTTGTAGAGAGAGTCTGTCTTTATGATTCAAGTAATTCTGAAGTTCATAGTCAGATTTTCTTTCATAGTCTCTTCTAAGACAGGGCTTTTCAATCTTTTCACCGATTGTACCACTTTTAGAATATGGCAACATTCGAGTATCATGAGTCACCTAGCAAGGTGTCAAAAACTTGATGACCAAAAAAATATATGGAAAAAAGTGATAAAGGACAGGTAGTCCTTGACTTACAACAGTTTGCTTAGTGACTGTTCAAAGTTACAACGGCACTGAAAAAAGTGACTTATGACAATTTTTCACACTTATGACCATTGCAGCATCCCAGGGTCATGTGATTTACATTCGGATGCTTGGCAACCTATTCATATTTATGATGGTTACATTGTTCCAGGGTCATGTGATCGCCTTTTGCAACCTTCTGACTAACAAAGTTAGTGGGGAAACCAGATTCACTTAAGAACCATATTACTAATTTAATCTCTATCTCCCTCTCTCTTTCTCTCTCTCTCTTTCTCTCTCTCCCTCTCTCACCCTCTTTCTCTCTCCCTCCCTCTCTTTCTCTCCCTCTTTCTCGCTTCCTTTCTCTCCCTCTCTTGCTTCCTCTCTCCCTCTCCCTCTTTCTCTTTCTCCCTCTCTCTTTCTCCCTATCTTTCTCTCCCTCTCTCTTTCTCTCTCCCTCTCTCTTTCTATCCCTCTCTTCCTCCCTCCCTCCCTCCCTCTCTCCGATCGGGGACCGATTTGGAGGTGCGGAGGGGAGGGGAGTAGCCGAGGGCTGCCTGTGTGACCTTGAAGCGGCCACCTTTGGAAGTACCAATGCTCCTCCAGCCAGGCCCGAGCCGGGCAGAGCGGGCTATGGAAGAGGAATGAGCCGATCACCTTTCCAGCAGCTGGGACTCCAGCGCGCCTTCCCGGCCAGCGAGGCTTATGGTAGCACCGGGATCGCGCAGCTCCCTGGGAATGGGACTTCCTGGCCGCACTTCTCAGGGGGTGGGGCGCCCGGGTGTAAGGTCAATCAGGAGCTTCGCGAGGGGGCAAGCCTGCATGAAGAGCCATGCCCTTTCTATGGGGGAGGGACACGACGAGGGAGCCATCCAATCATGGGATATAGATTCTGACAGGCAGGCAGCCAGAGCCAAGGTGCCAGCGATCACCTTGTGCCGCTGGCGTGGCCCGATGAGACTGTGCTGTGCCCGACAGGCAGCGCATAATGGCCAATGAGTGCCAGGCAGGGAGTGGTGCTTGAGAGGTGGCTGCCGAGTGTGCAGCACTATTGTGGCTGTCAAGCCCCATGGGCTCAACATTCCTACGAGGGAGGGAGCTCACGCAGCCGGCCACCAAAGATGCAGCTGGCTGCCGGAAACACCACACAGGAAGAACAGCTGACCGCAGCCTACCGAGCGGCATGCAGGACTCCGGAGCACCCTAGGACGGCCTGCCAGCACCTGGTTAGAGCAGCTGGCTGGTGCTCCATTGCGGCTGGCTCCGGCGGGGTGGGGATTTCCTGGCATCATGGAACATGGCGTGGCAACATCACCGATGGGTGGGGTATCCCGAGGAGGCCGCCGGTGCCTGGTTGAAGCAGCTGGCTGTCGCTTCATTGTAGCTGGCTCCGGCGATGGCGGCAGGGATCCCCCACAGCTTGTGGCTTCTGCTGCGGTGCCTGGATCAGTTTTCCACTGTGCAGGCATTGGAATGTTTGATCGGTATCGGAGCTCAGTGAGCTCAGAGCAAGGGAGCAGCCACCCCCACCCACGGTTGTCCCCCGAGTCACGGGCAGCCGACCTGAGCCAACGAGGCACCGGTGATCGCCTTGAGCCATTGCTGCGGCTTGATGAGACCGCGCTGCACCCAACAGGCAACGCGTAGTGGCCAATGAGTGCTGGGCGGGGGGGTGGCGGTAGAGGGGTGGCTACTGAGTGTGCGGCACCATTGTGGCCACTTCGATCAGTATCGGGAGTGGGGAGCGGAGAGTTCAGCTCAGCGAGCCCAGAGCAAGGGAGCAGCCCCCCCACCGATGGCTGGCCCCCAAGTCACCATTCTGATCAGCATCAGCAAAAAAAACGTGGGCCTCGATTCCCACCTGCTGCCCCAGGATAAATCATCCGGGAGGGTGCGCGCCATCTGGCCGTTTTGTTTTCCCCTCTGTAAAGCCGGGCACCTCAGGAAGAAGAGAGGGAGAAAAGACTCGAGCCCCGGGAGGCAATATGAGGGCCGCGAGGAGTATCACAAGCTCGCGGGAGGGGGAAGAGGAAAAGAAAATGGAAGAGAGTGAGGCCATAACAGAGAGAGAGAGAGAAGGGGGAAAAGAAGGAGGGGACAGTTGTGAGGTTGGCGCTCAGGGCTGTGACGCGAGCAGTCTCAAACACCTACCTGCAAGTGGATAGCTGCCCCTTCAGGCTCGCACTTGCTTCTCAAGTAAGAAGGGGGGAAGGGCGACGGATCTTGCACGAGTCCCTGGGGAGGGCGGGGCCTCACTCTGTGCCTGCATTCTTTGTGCGCCCGCAGTAGGGTTCCTGCAGGCCATCAGCATGCAGCATGTTTTCAAATTCAACAAGCAAGTGAGCTGGGAAGGAGGGGGGTAGGAAGGCGATGCCGCGTACCACAAGCCAGGTGGTTGCATACCACTAGTGGTATGCGTACCATGGGTTGAAAAGCCCTGTTCTAAGACACTATAAACTGCTCTTTGATATCTTTCAATGAGTGTTATGTTTTCATTGCATTGTATTATGTTTTAATTATTTTTGCTTTAGCCTCCTGGGTATTGACTATATTTACTATTAAATAAATAAATAAATAAATAGAAAACATAGCTTTGCTCTCCCCCAGTAATAATGGCTGTACTATCAATTTCATTCATGGATTCAGATTCACATAAAATGCCATTCATTAATTTCAGAGACAGATGAGGCAGATGATCTGTAGCAAATTAAATCTCATGGGAATTTACAACCATATTCACAAGAATAGAGGGCACAGATATTTAACTGTATTTGATATAACTTACAGAAATTTAAATAGAAGAAAATACTGTTTAGATTGTAGTAAAGCTCCTCAATATTCAGAGGTTGGTAACATTTCCTGAAAGGAACAGAACGTTCTACTAAGTTCTGAACTAACTGCAAGAATGTAGAATCCTTACAAAATTATCAGGTTCACCCAGAGCCAGGTCGGTTTGGTGTTATTTCTTTCTCATTTTATGTTCTGGATCACTTACATTCTAGCCCTCTGTATAAGCAGACAGGCATTTTATTATGTCAGCAGAATTTGATGTGATTTTCTTTAACATCTTTAACTTTAAGCTCAGCCCAGGATTTGCAATAGAAGCATTAGTTATTCTAGTGAAGGGGTCCCCACCCCTGGGCTACTGCCCACTACTAGGCCTTGAGCCATTCGGAACTGGGCCACAGAAGTGGTGGATCGAGCGTTAAAATTGGAATTTGGTACTGTTATTATTTTTTAGAATTATGTAGTACAATATGCCATCTTGGTAGAGTGTAAAAAACTCCCTCAACTGTATTGATTATCTACCTGTACTATTATCCATAACTATATTCAAAAATAACAACAATAATACAAAAATGCCTCATGTTTTACATCTGCTGTAGGATGTAAATGAGAAGCACTGAAGTATAATTAATTTGAATTCTAAAAGTAATGTTGTTTCAATTGTAAAAAGATGATACAACAACATATAGAATCTGCATAAAATATAAGTAATGAATGGGAGAAAAAATCTCATGTTAAAGATTTCAAAAAATATATGTTTGTTTGTTTGTTTGTTTGTTTGTTTGTTTGTTTAAAAAGTGGAGATGTGTTTACCAAGAGTCTCTCATATTGGAGAGAATTCCTGACTGGCACATTAGCAATTAAATTCAGTTCTCAGCCAGAAATTTCTATGAGGTCTACAGTGTTAAGTGCTGGAAATGGGTATTCTGTGCTTACTTAGTT
>NW_015387035.1:87038-88772 GCF_001527695.2 Protobothrops mucrosquamatus
TCAAAAAATATATGTTTGTTTGTTTGTTTGTTTGTTTGTTTGTTTGTTTAAAAAGTGGAGATGTGTTTACCAAGAGTCTCTCATATTGGAGAGAATTCCTGACTGGCACATTAGCAATTAAATTCAGTTCTCAGCCAGAAATTTCTATGAGGTCTACAGTGTTAAGTGCTGGAAATGGGTATTCTGTGCTTACTTAGTTTTACCTTAGAGATCTCTTAGCAGTTAGAAAGGGAGAATTGTGGCTAGATAAAGGTTATGATCATTAGATAAGGCCATTTTTCACTGAACATAATGATCTTTTATGCAGGAATTGTGGCTTGAGGGTGACATAATAATGTGGCTAAAGTTGAAACTAATCTTTTTATATAAAGAAGCACAAGCTGCATGATTACCAGAAAAGCTCCCAAATTCTTTGCTCACAGCTTGATCTAAGTGGATGATGTGATTTGTACTCCATGCCTGAATTAATGTTATAAGATAGAGTTATTCAGGAAAATATTTTCTGCCTGCCATTTCTTCTGCCTGGGCCTTTTCCTCTTTGGTTTGCTTCTTTTTCTCTGTCATCTTTCACAATTACCACAGATTATTAGAAATTGTATCACAGGTTTCTTAAACTCTTTCAACTCACCGGAATGATTATAAATACATGCAAAGTAAAATTATGGCATAGCAGGAATATTCAGCTGTGAATAGCTGAAGTTAGGGAAAACAATAGTCTGCTTTGAAATTGGGAACCAACCAAGAAAAGATAAAATCTGAAACTTGGGACCTCTGAAGGGATTATAATCCAAACACTAAAATAGTTAGTGTTTCCCACAAAAATATTTTAACTTCAGTCTGAAGTCAAAAGTTCTGCAATCAAACAGAGAATGTCTTAGCACCAGCCCTGGTAGACCTAATAATTGATAACTGCATAATTGATCGTGCAATATTCATAAATTTCATTAAGACCCAATCATCTGTAGCTGTTTCTGTCTATCCAACCATATTTTCTCCTGTAGTACAGGTGGTGGGGACTGGATAGGAACCCTGCACGGTTGTGATTGAGTAAAGAAGATGTCATGCTGCACACTAGTACTCCTTTTCTTTATCCAGTCATTTTTTGCCCTTATTCTTTTATGCAGGAATTGTGGCTTGAGGGTAATATAGTAATATTCTGTTACTATGTGCATTTCTGAAGTCCTAATCAGTTAAAGCAGACTGGAAAGAAGAACTGCAATAGGACCAAGAATAATGGTTAAGAGAAGCCAGGATTTCTTGTTTATTGTTTCATAAAAATTAAAGTTCAGAGATGGACCTTATTATTCATATCTTTTTTAAGACGTTATTATTTACAGTGGATAAATATAAACTAGAAATAATTATATGTTGCCTTTTTTATAGCTTTCTGCATGTATGTTAAAATATGAATTCAGCCTCCATACTGGTTTCCCTGTGATCCTACAATTTGCAATCTTCGACTTGCATATGCTCATAATTGGCATGATAATTCTTCCAAAATGAAAATTAGTAACAAAGTAGAGTGGGAAAGTAGAAGGTTAGGTTAAGGTTAGGTTAATTTAATTTGTATACCGCCCTTCTCCCGTAGGACTCAGGGCGGTTCACAGCATATTAAAAACACAAATACAATATACAAGATACAAAAAATCATACAAAAATACACAAAATAACCCCACTAAAACCTAATTAAAAGCCAAATATTGATTGCTGTATTCCCATTAAAATTACTTTTTA
>NW_015387035.1:90040-93805 GCF_001527695.2 Protobothrops mucrosquamatus
GAAGATGTGAATTGGCTAAGCTACAGTGTCCTTATTTCTATTTTTTTCCCCTTGTATGATTGTGCATGGTTGACCTTTCATTTATTTTCTGGAGCAGTAGAAGCTAAACCCCTAGGCTCAAATCTTGTTAATCATGATTGTGTTGCATTGTGAATGCAATCTCTCGGAGTAACAAGAATTCCCATATGTATGATATGTCTGTGCATATATTTATATATGTGTATGTATATATACATGAATGACTGATCCATATGTCAATTCTATATTTTCTAAAAATTTCATAAGTTTCTCAGCAGATGGTATAATGATCTTTTCCATTCACAAAACTGAAGTAGTATATTAAGGAAGATTTAGAACTACTGAATATAGAATATATATTCTAAATATCCCTTATTGCTTCTACATAAATCAATTGAGTCCCATGCCATATGAATATGTGAAGATATTTTCTTTCAATATGAACATCAGTATACAGTATATACTGTATGTGCATCTTCATGAGAGACACCCGGATTACGGCAAGTGCTCTTTATGTGACATAGATTTATGTGTGTTCATCCTTAAGTCCATGGAACCCTAGATGAAAAGGATCTTCATCTCCTTTTCAAAGGAGATCGAAAATTGGAAACTGAATTAAACATAAGATACTGTATCTTATTATTGTATTGCCTCTGTCTACTCAACCATATTGAGATAGTATTTTGGGAGATTGTGATATATCTGGTCAGCACACCTCAAAAAGCTGAAAGAGGTACAAGTACATAAATACAAAATGGGCAACTCTCTGGAGAAACATTTGATATTCTTTTAAAAATGGAAGGTATGACAGAATAATATTTAATCATGAATAGTATAGAAAAAAATGGAAAGAAGAGAAGTTATTTTTCTTCCTTTCACCATTTTAGTCATAATTCAAATTAAAAAAGGGGAAATCAGGATTTTCTTATACAGGCAGCAATTAAATGCAGATGCATTTAATGCATTTGTTGCCTTGAGTGTGAAGATAGCCATCAATTTAGATTATTTAAAAAAGAAACTGACAAATTCATAAAGTCTTTTAGTCTTGATACCTATTTATTTCTTTCAGATCATAAGCAGGGTGCTTCAATGCCAGCTCCTAAGAAATGTCTGTGAAAGGGAGCTATCAACAGGATTGTGAGCTTCATGAATGCATTTGATGGGCCAGTATGTGAGAGAAAATGCTGAACTAAATGGGTCCTCTCCTGATCCAGCTGTCATTTTCTTATATTATTTATCTTCTTTTCCACCAAATGTAATGGTTGAAGTGTTGGGCCATGTTCAGAGTGATCTAGGTTCAAGCATACTCACAGACATCAAAACTCACTGGGTAATTTTGGCTAGGTCAACCTGCCTCACAGGGTGATAATAAATGAAGATCTTGGTGAAAGGGAAAGATATAAATCTATTATGTTAGATTAAAAATCTCATATTTTCATTTGAAGCATACTTACAATTAATATATAAGCATTTGTATCATTCAAAATAAATTATCCATTCAAGTACAAAATATAACATAACTTTTAGGTTCAGTGTTCTGAGATCATTTAAAAGAATGATTCCATTTGAAGCTATATTGCTGGTATGCACTCCATGCTAAATGTCTACAAACAATTCACAATGCCTCGTGAAGCCATCATGTGAAACATCCCCAAAAGACCTTATAAGTAATAACTATTTATAGCTTTTTATTAACAAATTTTAACAATCTCATAAAATCAGTTTATTTTCAGAATGGAATCAAATATAAATATTTAATTAAATATTTAATTTTAGATTAAGATCAGCACCTTGCATTGTATGATTTTATATCTCTATTCATCAATTTATGTTGTCCTCTACACTTTAAAATATAATTGCCATATATGTTTTATCTATTTGAGAATGTTGTCTTATTTTATAATGTATCCAAACAGACACAAGGGTTCAGGAAAATAAATATTTTTTCACCTTTTAAAAAAAAGTCTAAGGAGTTGACTGCAATTAAATTAAAAAATTTAAAAAGATTTGACTAGAACAAACAATAAAAGTGTTTACTGGCCGGGTGTCCTTTCTGATGCCACAAAGTTTGCAGAAGATAATAATAATAATAATAATAATAATAATAATAATAATAATAATAATAATAATAATAATAATAATAACAATAACAACAACAACAACAACAACAACAACAACAACAACAACAACCACCAATAAAAACAACAATAATTTTATTGTCACGGAGCTCCATGTGGATTAACCCTCAAATAGGCTTGTATTCCTGCACAACAACCTTGCCTCCTTTCCTTTTTCTGATCCTGTCTCTTCTACCTTTTCCTTAAAGGGGCCTTGCTCCTTTTCACCTCGGAGCATGCTGCTGCCACCTCCAACTCCTCCAAAAGCCTCTCTCTCTTCCTCTGGGCCTGCCGACAGCCTCATCCAGTTCCTTTGCTCCATAAGCCCCGGGACCTCTCCTCCTCTGCCTCCTTTGGAAACAACCTGATTTGCAATAGAATCTGTCGCTGTGCCAGCAGTCAGATCTTGCTGCTGGCAGAACAATTTCAAACAGAGCAAATGACTTTTAACGGTCTCACCAACAGTTCTGAAACATCTAAAAACTCGCCATACCAGCAAAGATTGTCAGTCATATGTTACTTTAGTTCCACAACGTTGCTCAAACACATTAAAACTTTCCTGACCATGTGGCCAATATCCCTTCTATCCCTCCAAAAACCTTTCACCTTTGAGAGCCAATGCAGCTGCAACTGATCCAGGTACCGCCATCTTAGAACTGATATTTTTTCTTTGCGCCCTAGGAGAGATATATCTGCTGCTACCTAGGATCTGAACTGTCAACCTTCCAAGTGGAAGGTGAGCATCTTCATCAGTAGGCCACTACAGCTCTCATTGTATTTAAAGGAAAGATCTTATCATTTGAAAGTGGAACTATCTACCTTTCTGTTTTCTGGAAACTTCTTTTGTGGCTGTTAAAATCTTTAACTCATCAATTAACATGCATATCACCATTCACACTTTCTTTCAAATCTTTTTTATTCTCTTCTCTTTCACCATTAATTTATTCATAATATTTAAGCTATTTGCCTTCTGAGCCAATACAGGGCTTTTTATATTAGTCAAGCAAAATTTAAGCCTATGTGGGATCTTCCTCCTTGGTGGGAAGACTAAGCACAGAAAACAACAGGATGCATTTTAAAAATTGCATATGTTAATTGATTCAAGGTTCCAATACAATTGTCCCTTTAATATACTTCACAGTTTCTGCACATGCTACTGAGAGGTAATTACAGCTGATCAACATGGCTTTCATTTCAAATCAGAGATGATCTATCTATTAGTTAACAAGACATAAAAATAGCTTATTATTCTTTAATCTCAAATACATGCTCAGATCAGCAGAAAAAGGATAAATGAGAGAGATGAAGTGGAAGAAAAGAAAAATGAAACAGTAGAAAAAATAAAGCAGGACAGAATGAAAGAGAACTGAACAGAGAGCTAAATTAGCTAGTCTTTTTTTATCCCTTTCTCTTATACTAGCCAGAAAAGCCATGTGTTCATTCCTGATTAGCACTATTCAATTAGTCCATATCTGAATATTATTACAATTTTATTCCTTTTTTTGAAAAGAATATTCTGGGATTAAATGGTTTTCTTCTGCTTCCATTTTATTATTTTGTTTGTGTCCATGAACCATTCCATGAACACCGTTGCTACATCACTGGTCTGGAATGTCTAGCTGTACATTTT
>NW_015387035.1:94720-130898 GCF_001527695.2 Protobothrops mucrosquamatus
ATGTGTTCATTCCTGATTAGCACTATTCAATTAGTCCATATCTGAATATTATTACAATTTTATTCCTTTTTTTGAAAAGAATATTCTGGGATTAAATGGTTTTCTTCTGCTTCCATTTTATTATTTTGTTTGTGTCCATGAACCATTCCATGAACACCGTTGCTACATCACTGGTCTGGAATGTCTAGCTGTACATTTTACCATGAATTTTCCATTAACCTAATAATGAGCCATAGAGCAAACAATTATGAAATATTACATCGTCTATTGTTCTGTGTTTGCTTATATTTGGCGGATTTCTCAATAGAGTTTACAGAATAGTTTCTGACATCTACCTAAAATTTTGCTATCACTACCCATATGTGCCATATATTGGACAATATTTCCCCCATTTCATTTGGCAAATCTATTGTGAACCTTCCATAGCTCAACAGGAAACACAAGGCAACTATATATACAATAATATTGAAATGAAGACTGAATGAATTCCTTACAAATGATCAGCAAGGCTGCTTCTTTCCTGATATCCAGCATTCTCCAAAACAATCACTTCCCACAATTAGAGCAGTATTCCTGTAATTTGGATTGTTTCTCTAGATCATTTTCAGCCTAGATTTCTATAAACAAGGAGCCAGGTAAGTGGAATGTTCATGAGAGAGTGGCCAGCTCCTGGCCCATTCTGGGAAACAATTCCCTGTAAGTGTCCAATATAAAATCTGCTTAGCCATTCCTTAAATCACTAATGTGTTTCAGACATAAACTTTAGATATTTTTTGGACTCCAAGAGTGGCATCATGTATACTTTGTTCCCTCTGTAGTACTATTTCAACAGTTAATGAAATGCACAATACTGTACATTAAGATGGCAATAACATAACACCTGGAAGCACACAAAATAAAAGTGGAACTCTCTTATATTGTTGCTTTTGGAATCAAAATCACAATCTCATACAGTTCTATGAATTTTGAAGTGCTGTTGAAAGCAGATGAGCATTTTTATATGTGCTTATCTGTATGTTATGAAAAAGTGGTATATAGGAATTTATTTTCTTGGGATTTTGAATCAAAGATCAAAATCAGCCTGGAAGTTAATATGCAAAACTTAGTAGGATCCCTTCTGAGCAAATATGTACAGTACCATGCTGAACAGCTTTTCTCCTTCTTTATGAATAAAAAATAGGAAAATAATCTAGCAAATTCAAACTGTAAGAGAACTGTTGATTTTCTAGTTAATAAAATAAGGGCTAGAAGCCAGTCTGAGAAGTCCCTTATACAGCAGCAGAAATCTGCATTTACATGTGAGGTCAATAAGTCAAATACAATGGCTGTATTTTAAAAGGTTGAATGGCTTTATGATCATTAAGATCATTTATAGTCATGAAAGCTGAATTTTGTTAAAAGTGGCCAGATTTCAAGCTCTAGAAATAGCTTTTACAGTTTTAAAAACAATTTTCTCCTAAAAATGTAGGAAGTTGAATTACTGCATATTAAACCAGACAAGATATTGGAAGATGGCAATTGGTTGTCTATCTTCCATTTGCTTTTATAGGAATTTTAAATAAAAAAAAATAGTTTAGGAATCTGGATGGTTAAAGAATCCTACCCCAGACATATATACTAAAATCTTAATGTGGACTAAGTCAAATTCAAACTATTTATGGAAAAAACATTTGGCAATCATGAACAAAGTCTGTAATTAACATCACACATCATTTGGTTGTTGGTCTGTTTTAATATAAGGATATCCACAAAATGGAAAATATTTTATTTAGAGCTTAGATCAAAAGAATCCAACTGTCAATAAATTTCAAGATGGCTGTGTTTAAATATTTGAAGAGCATTAAATGTTTATTGTTTAGATAGTACAAATTGAAAATATTATAAATATCCTGGCTATAGAAATAATTGGGCTGATAGAAACAATATCCTTATTTTTTTATTTATCTGGACTGCAACATAAAATAGCAATTCAAGCTGTGTGTGTGTGTGTGTGTGNAGAGAGAGAGAGAGAGAGAGAGAGAGAGAGAGAGAGAGAGAGAGAGAGAGAGAAAACTATAGTCATTGTCAGGCAAAAATAACCATGAACAAGAATTTAGTTCAAAGCACTTCAAGTTTATCACATGGCCAAGAATCTGATCTACTAGTGGTCAAGGCAAATTGGCACTAGATAAGAGACAACACAATTTAAGAAGGAGATGGACTTAGGTCTCTTGTGGGAGCAAAGCAATCCCAAACTGATGACATGTTTGACCCCTCCTTGAGCTCAGCCCGGTCATCTCCTACTGTTATATTGATTAGAAACAATTTTCAGGCCCTTCCCTCATTATCACACATTACCCACATGAAATAATAATAATAATAATAATAATAATAATAATAATAATAATAATAATAACAACAACAACAACAACAACAACAACAACAACGTTGGAAGGGACCTTGGAGGTCATCTAGTCCAACCCCATGCTCAGGCAGGAAACCCTATACCATTTCAGACAAATGGCTGTCCAGTCTCTTCTTAAAAACTTCCAGTATTGGAGCATTCACCACTTCTGGAGGCAGGCTGTTCCACTGGTTAATTGTTCTAACTGTCAGGAAGTTTCTCCTTAGTTCTAGGTTGCTTCTCTCCTTAATTAGTTTCCATCCGTTGCTTCTTGTCCTGCCTTCAGGCGCCTTGGAAAATTCTAAATCCTGTACCAAAGATTTTTTTTACCCAACAAAGTCACAAGTGTGTGGTTGAGAACTGTATTATTCTATCTGACCATAAGTGTATTTGAAGTTTTCCCATTTGATCTTATCCAGTCTAAATCATAGCCTCAGGGACATGACTGGTCCCATATTCTACTGACTAAGCTAAAAAATAATTGAAAAAAGCAAACAAATCACAAGCCATAAAACATCAGACCAAACACAACACTAGGATTAGTCAGAACATTTGAAGCAATGCATATAAAATGCCCAAGTTTTGTTTCAAGGTCAAAACAAAACTATCAGTGTGTCCATGTTTTGTTTCAAGCTTAAAACACTTTGCAGTCTTGTGAAAGCTATCAAATTTATTCCAGGACAGTTGTTCATAACTAGATTTTATTTTGTTAGTTGCCTGATATTATTATTATAAATTAACATTCAAATGTTAGATAGGGAAAAAGCAATTATTTTACATACTTTTAAGATTTTTTTATTATTTATTCTATTTGCTTATAATTTTTTGGGCCATATATGCTATTGATAACAAATTGCAAAAACACTTAATTATCCATTAAGTTCTTTCAGTTTGAGTCACTATAGGATATAATGTGATGTATAGATCCCTGCAGCAATATCTGTCAAACCATAAAATGTTGGTCATGTCACTTTGTTTCCCATTTTTGCTCTACTGAAATTAAAAACAATAGCTTATATTGAAATAACATTTTATAAATTTTTTAATATATTACAAAGTAGTGAGAATATAACTTGGTTCACAGGAAAGAAGATAAAAATTATTACTGTATTATACGTTGGTAACTCAAATGTTCTTATAGCAATGTTTGAGGAAATGAATTGGGTCTAAAGCAAGTTTTTACTGTTCACCTATTCTAGTTAAACCAGGTGGTCACTTCTTTAATGACAGCAAAGGTAAGGGAACAATTGCTGTTATGCTTCCTCTGCCATGAAAAAAAAATACAGAAATTTAAGGAGCAATGTCTTCTTGCCTCCTTGTGTATGGAGAAATGTATGGAAAAAGAATGAGGCCAATTGTTCTAATGTGCATGTGTAGCAAACCAAGATTTCATCAAAATGATGGAATTTGCATCACTGTGTCAATCCACAATCTTAATCCCTTCTGTGTTTGCAAAGAATTATATTATCGAGATGCATATTTTATAATCCCCACCCTCCTTTCTCTCCTATGACTCTGATTTGGATCAGAGGCAAAAAAATTCCCATCACAATCCTATATTATTTGTTTTTATAATTCATTCTAACATTCAGATAAGACCATCCTATAATTGTACAATATTGGCATAGCTCCCTGAGACAAGCCACTATAGAAAAAAATACAAAATTGCTGAAGCATGGAAAGCTGAGGAACCAGCTTACATTTAGTGCATAGTAATAAGGGTCTATGTTCCTTATTGTTTTCTTTCAAAATGTGAACAATTAAATTGGTAGCAATACAGATACAGATACAAAGATACAGGTACAGAAAGTGTTGAAATATGTAATACTTCCATATAAAGTAATGAAACTACAATAACAAACTAAGTGATTTTCAATACAATATATCTTGGTAAATTATTTGGGATGAAATTGTAAAATAAAAATTAAATAGTAATATATGTAAATGTTGAATTGGATTTCCCAAACTAATGCCTCTTCCAGTCATGCATGTTGGAACTTTATTCTTAGTCATCATAGCAAAAAGCAAATGTTGTTTCGGAAAATAAAGCAAATGTTGGGCTACAACAATCTCCTAGATGCTTCTTTCATTAATCTAAATAGTTTTATTTTGGTAAAAATGTTCCTGGCTTGGTAGATAATTTATTTAGCCTTTAGACTATGGATATTTTGGATGTAAGTGATTGTATGTCTAATTGCTATAGATAAATAATATGTATATTTTAGAAAAATGTGATAGAAAAAACTTAAGTAAATAAATTAAAAAATATTCTATATGTGCTGCCTAAGAATGTACTCTTTTCTTCATGATAATGTTAACATAGATCCTTGAATTTGATTCCAGTTGTCCATGGGGAATGGAGAACAGTTTTGGTATACCTACTAGACCATATGGAAAATGATTTTACTGATCAGTGTTCATAGTTAAATTGTAATATCCGGGCATTAGTAAGCTTACCTCCAATAAAAACATTTCCAAGGTCTTTACAATTTTTATTGCTATTTTTATAATGTTGTTTATAAGATAAATTAAGCAATTAAATCTAAGTTGTATTTCTATCTTCATTTTGCAAAATCTTTTATTATGATTTGTTTTTACAGTTCAGCTTGTACAAACAACATTTAACATTCACCTTACAAGTAGTCCTTGACTTATTATCATGATTGGGACTGTAATCTCAGTTGTTGAGTGAAACAGTCATTAAGCAAAACATCCATATGACTACTTCCCTTATTGACTGTAATTATGGCACTCCTGATTGTGGTTGATAAATAAGCTTGTGGGTGTTTAAGTGGATGGAGTTCTGGGTAAGCAGCACAGCATTCCGGGAGGGTGGGTAGATAAGATCTTGTGAGATTCCATTCAGAAGCTGAAAATCCTTCCTGCTGAAATCAAAGCATGATTTTCAGCCCCTGAAAATTGCCAGTGTTATGCTTTTCAGGGCTTCCTTCAGCCACCCACCCTCAGTGCTTTTTTCCTTACTGCACTGCCCCTCTAAGTAATTGAAAATCTTCCCTGAAAAAAGCAAAACATAATTTTCAGTCCCTGAACAAAGAGACACATGCAGGACTCACAGGTCTTCTCTTGTTTGGATTTTAGCTTCTTCTCATCTATTGGGCTGGCTGAAAGAACTACAAAAGGAGTTCAGATTTGATCTATCAATGGAACAGAACTGAACTTCTTCATCAGGGTACAGGAATTGAGCTGAAATGTTTTTCAGACTTTGGCTCTGTGTCTCCACCCTGCTGAAGGAGTTCAGTTCTCCTCCATGCCCAGAAGAAAACTGTCTCAAACAGACGTGAAATCTTCAGGATTTCAGCTAGATTTCTGTACCCCACCAAGGAAGCAGCAGCTGGCAACTTTATTTTTTGGAAGTGCTTTACAGGTTGTAAAGCTCCTTTTCAGAGGCTATCATAACTCCACTCTATAGTTAAATGAACAAGAGTAAGTTGAGGACCACCTCTATTTCATATTATGTGCCACCTACTATTTTCTAACCAGTTATGGATGTACGAAAGAAAGATAAAAATTATACTGAAGAATTACTTGGCATCCCTTTGGTGTATTAAATTAAATTTGGGGTTTCTGTAGGAATCTTTCATTTTCTACAAAACATGGCACATGCTAATTTCTGTAGATATTCTGATTGCCCTCACATTAACTAGACATTGCAAAAATGTCATAACTACAAAGAATGGTGCACAAACTGCAAATCAATAATGTTACCCATAATTGGTGTAGTTATACAGAAAGGCAGGGAGATTCTGGCAAATCAATCAGGCATCATAATGGTAGACCAGAAAACAGCAATGATGATACACATAGAAGTGTTAAGTGACAGCGGCATGAGGTAGAAGGAGTATGAAAAACTGGAGAAATACCAGCACCTGAAGGAGGAACTAGAGAGGATATTGAAAGTAAAGTCCAAAATGGTCCCAGTAGTGGATGAGTACACTTAGGACAGTGAGCTGGAAGAGTGGCTCCAACAGATACCAGTATCCACATCAGAACTCTGTACAGAATATTCAGACTTAAGAACAGCTAAGATACTGTGCTAAACCCTTGAAGTCCCAAACCTAAGATTGAGGAAGACACATAAGAGAATTAGTTTTTTTATGCATATACATATACTGTACGCACACATATAATGTATATCATTATTAAGATATATTCTCAATTCAAATGTTAATTCCCAATTTCACTGTACCCAATTTTCCTTGGTTTGAAGTTGAATTATCACTTATCTCAGAATGACTTCATTAGAGTGAATTGGAAGTTTTGAGGTAATTTAATTCTATAGAACTTTTTTTAGTTAAACTAAAGCACTTTTCTGCACTCCTACACCTTTAATGATCTAAAGAAGAGCTTTCTTTCTAAGTTATAAAAGAACATCTGATCTAGAAGTCAGTTGAAGGTGATTTCTGGAAATTCCTTTGGGAGCCTTAAAGACAGGAGAAGGTAGAAAAGACATTCTTGTGGAGAATATAACAAGTTCTTTTTAGCTTTCTGTTTCATTTCCAGAATGATTTTTTTTAAAGTAAATGTTCCTATCTAGAAAACATGCCAAGTAAATACAGATTCAGCAGTTGTCATCTCTGATGATGCAATCATGACGTTATGAGACTACAAAAACTGAAAAAAACTTTTCATTTTTTTTAGATAACTGCAAGAACATATTCTCAGTTGGATGAATTGCCATCTACTCATATAATTTAGACCAATGTCTGCATCTGTAACCTTCACATACCACACTTCATAGAATATTCTACTATAGATAGTCCTTGGTTTACAACCACAATTGAGCCCACTTTTGTTGCTAAGTGAAACATTTCTTAAGTGAATTTTGCCCCATTTTACAACCTTTTGTTCCACAGTTGTTGAGTGAATCACTGCAATTGTTAAATTAATAACACAGTTGTTAAGTGAATCTGGCTTCCTCATTGACTCTGCTTGTAAGAAGTTCACAAAAGGTGATCACATGATATCAGGACACTGCAACTGTCATAAATATGAGTCTTTTGCCAAGCATCCAAATTCTAATCATATATAGAGATACTGTAGAGATACTGCAATGGTTGTAAGTGTGAAAAACAGTCATAAGTCACTTTTTTCAGTACTGTTGTAACTTTGAATGGTCACTAAATGAACTGTTTTAAGTCGAGGACTGCCTGTATTCTCATGAGAAGGTATTTGGGACATGTCTAAAAAAATACAGCAAGAAAGGCAACAAGGGAAGTCTTTCTTTATATTTTGCTCTCTTTGTGGACCAAAACCAAAATAATACTAAGTAATATTAAAGATTTTTTGATTTAGTATTATATTGGTTTTGGTCCACAAAAAGAGCAAAATATAAAGAAAGATCTCCCTCCTTGACTTTCTTGCTGCTTTTTTTTTTTAAGGAATCTCCCACATACCTGTTCATGAGAATAGAAAAATATTCTATGAAGTGTGGTTTGTGGAGGTTGCAGATGCAGTGAATGGTGTAAATTATATGAATGGATGGGCAATTCATCCAACTGAGAATATGTTCTTGCAGTTATCTAAAAAAAGATTGAAAAGTTGTTTTCAGAACATTTCAGTTTCTGCAGTCTCATACCTTCATTATCGCATCATCAGAGATTTTGTGCTAAGCCTAGAGTAAGAGATGCCTTGGCTCCTTAAGGAAATTGCTTACAGAAACTTTTTCCATTCATCCTTTTTCTCAGTTCTGTGAGTACTGATGAAGACATGTTGACCTTTGCATAGATAATGGCAAGCCTCCATTTAGTCATTCTCAAAATGAAAAGCTAATTAACAGTTTCTTCTTGCAACAAAAGTTAGTTCAGATTCTTTTTAAGACTAGCACTGTTAGCTATCTGCATCAACTAGGTTATTAGCACTGGAATCAGAAACACTTGTGATAAGAAAGAAAGATGGCAAATTAAACATTCATATTTTATCTTGGTCCTAAAATATATGTTCTTAAGTCTACTTTCAAATACATGATTAAATTCTCTGACGTGTTTTTTTAATCTGCTCTTGATTGCCAAAGTTTTCTGTCATTGCTAAAATGCAGAGCTGATATTATATATATATATTTTCTTTATCTTTGAAAACAACATCCAAACTGCTCTAAATAAATGTAAATACATTTCCTCATTTCCTATTTCTCAATAATTAAATATATCCTTTATCAGCAAACTGACTATTCAGGACAGCAAAGTTATTGTTAGAGCTATATTTAAAAGTCTGCTATGGATTCCTACAGGAATGAATGTAAGATATCCACCTTCTTTTGGCTCAACTTGGCTGATATCATAGAAACAAATCTCTACAATGAAAGATTTGTTTGTATGATGCAGGCCAAGCTAATCCTGAATAAAGCTGGATCCAGGATCAACCCTAGAATAATGCTGAGTAGACACCAGCCTAGGAGTGCCAAATTTTAGAGGGTGCCAATATTGAAAAGACTCCTAAAAAATAAAGTAAAAAGTAAAAAGTAGTAACAGCACACTATGTGAGTTAGAATATAACCTATTTTTATAATCATTAAAACTGTAAGTCACAACATCATTTTTAATGCAAAAAGTCCACAAGGGTTTCCAGTCATTGGTGAATGTCAACAATGATCTTTCTCTAATCCAGTGGTTCTCAACCTTTTTAATGCCGCGACCCCAACCGGTCGTAAGTCGAGGACTAAACCGGTCGTAAGTTGAGGACTAAACCGGTCGTAAGTCAAGGACTACCCAACCGGTCGTAAGTCGAGGACTTTCCCTGCCCGGGAGCGCCACGCATGCGTGGTTACGCCCCCTGCGCCGGCCGAGGCGTAGCTGCCAAGCGGCAGAGACGGAGCAGGCTGACCACCAGCTGGCCCAGCTCAAGGGAGGTAAGGCACCCGCCAGAAAAGGGGGAAAAATGGTGGACAAAAAAAATGGTGGACAAAAAAAATGGCGGACAGCCTTGCTTGGCGACCCCCATGAAATGGTCGATCGACCCCAAATGGGGTCCCGACCCACAGGTTGAGAACCACTGCTCTAATCCAACAAGTCAGTTTGGCTATCTCAGCAAGTTCTGTGAATTTCACCAACCATTCCTTGATGATGGGCCATGCCAAACCTTTCCATATTTGGGCATATAATAGTCTCCCTGTATAAAGACTCTGAATTCTGATAGCACCAGAGCGTTGCAATTAATTATGCAACAAGCTGCTATCTCCACATGCCAACTGGATGGCTCTTCATTGGCACCAGCTGCAAGAGGCAAGCTGTAGTTGTTTATGCTTATCAAGGAAGAAATTTAAACTCTGCATGAGCTGCCATCCAGTTGCTGGAAGCAAGTTTGGCATCCAGTTTCATGCTTCATATTTTATGTTTGTTCCTGATTCCTGTTACATTCTTGAAGAGAACTCCCGAAATGACCATGGAGGAAGTACACAATAACAAATAGAAAAACACGATTTAAGCCCATAAAAGAAGAAGTGTTAGAAAGAAACTGACATTCCTTGCAAAAGGAATGGAAAATACAGTCAGGTTTATCCTAGCCTTTATAAACAGAGTTCTAGGCGTTCTGTGGACTCTGTCCCCTAATACAGCCTAACTGGAAAGATTGACATTTTACATCAGTACTTCCAGGATTTTACATCAGTACTTTGTTTCTCCAGCAACTAATTGACTGACTAGGCTCTATGTCTCCTACTCAGTTACCAGTAAACCCATTGTGTCCAAACCATTCTTGCCTTCCTTTACAAACTCTGCTTCTATTTCTATGTGTTAATTGATCTAACCTGCCTGTCCCTACAGTCCTCTCATGTCCCTTCCTCACCTCCCTGCTCTTTTTCCTACCTCCAAGCCTTTTCCCATCAGGTGCTTGACACATAGCACCTGTCTAACTTTCATAGGCATTACACCTGCATTTTATTGGCTGCTTCCTGAACTCTTGCCCTTGCTACTGAAGATAGGACCAGGAAATGCCAGACAGTATGAGTTCATGAGTGTGTCATGTTGTATTGTAAATAAATGGTAACAATATGGTTTGATATTATTGTACTAATAGGATCATCTTTTTGGAATAGATTTGGCCAAGCTAACCCATCCAATGTGGACTTCATATCAACATCTTTTGATGGTCCTCATGTACCTTCATCACATATGAAGGGTCAGAACTCCTAGGCAATGGTTTACTGTTGTATACCTTGGCGTTATGGCATACATTCCCTCTTAAAATTATATTTGAACTTCATTGTTGGCCTGCCCATATTGTTAAGAATTTTTCTGTAGACTTTGTGAGTGCTCATCATTATATTTACAACTATTACAGGTGCTTGTGTTTTTAATAGCCAATGTATTTTAGTCATTTTAAATATATTTTATATTCTGAAAATTGTAATGAGTTATTTCTGTTAAATCTGGCACATAATCAGTTAATAAATTTTGGACTAGAGAAAAAAGTATTCAAAATTCAGTGTTCTGCATTTAATTGTTTAGAAACCACAAGAAAGTAGGTGAGAGAGAGACAGAGAGATAAAGATGGAGATAGAAACAGAGATGACAGAGATGACAGAGATAGAGAGACATTTTTTTTTAATCTTCAGCAATCATAATCAGAGATGAGACTGCTGAAAAACACTGGTTAAGTCTTTCAGACAGCCAAAAATGAATGAGAATTACATGGAGACATGAAGAGTAATGCACATCCATTAAATTTCATGCAAATTAAGTTATATATAATGTATAAGTAAGCTATCTCAATGTATTTGGATAGTGTATACAAAGGTTGCATGTATACATGCTACTCTTAATATGCAATAGAGTATTAATAATCTTCTTTAACAGGTAATTCTTTAGTTTGTCCCTGCAAAATATATGATCTTCCAGTACCTTTTTAGTGCAATTTAAATACCTAGTTTCTCAAATAAGTTTCAGAATATGATGAATGATGATTTGAGGGGAGAGGATTTGAGCTGCTGAAAAGGTCAAGCAGTGCACTGTCCTCCTAAGTTGTTGAGCATTTTTTTTTTCTGAATGAGAAAATTTAATAGTGATATGGGTGCCCAACTGCATCAAACTACAGCACACAGAATATATTGCTTAGCTTCAAGGCTTCAGCTTTTAAAAAAAAATAAAAAAAAATCTTCAGACTCTGTGAAGGAGAATGAATAGAAACATGACCCTGTAGAAATTTTATGGTAGTAGAATGTTTATTTTATGAACAATTTGCCCATGTTCAGCAATGCACTATAATCTATCACTTACTGCCTACTCAGTATGAAAGTAATGTAAGAGACATAGTTTTTTCAGAGTGGAATGTGTGATTCATGAAACTTTTTGAGGTATGAGGAAGAATATATACAGCATATGTTACTGTATCATAATCTATTTATTCTTCACCAATCTCCTTTGATGAATATCCTAATGTCTTGACCTTCCCTTTATTAAGGAATATAAATATTGAAAAGTTAATGAAAAGAATTCATTTAATTTCCCTTCACTCTGAGATGAACAATACCAGTTTGACTCTTAACATTGCAATCTTTTAACTCAAAAATTCAAAAAGGATTTTGATAAAGAAAACATTATGTACTTTAAAAAACAATGGCTGCATACCATTTTCATTGGTTACATATTTACTGTTATGTTCCCTTCCTCTCTGCTGCACCTGATTCCTAAAAGTAAGAAAAAGCATAGAAAAAGAGAAGAGAAAATGGCTGCATTTTCATCAGTTGTCAAAGCGGAAACATCCAATGTTAGCAGTGTTGACATTAATATTATTTATTTTTAAATCAATCCTTAGTTCCTTTTCTATTTCCATATACGAATCTTTGACTTTTGATCCAAAGCAATAAAACCATCACTTACTAACTATAACAAATAATTGTATATTTTATGTCCAGTTCATCAAAACCAAATGCAAATTTATCAATGTGCCTACTTTCAGGTAATATAAATAGCACATATTTTAATATATAATTCAGTTTTTCCAGAATTATAGAATATTTTGAAATTTAAAATGCTGAGCAATAAGCTGCAATATTAAAAGAATAATACCCACCAGTTAGTAAAGTATAATATTTTGCTTTTAAGCAATGTATGAAAATGGATACTTTTTCTTATCAGGATAAATTTAGAGAATGGAAATGATTTGTATCAATGGCTGTGTTAACATTTTAAGCTTGGCAGATACAAAGGAATGTTATTTTCCCCCTTTCTGAATTTCTGAACATCAGCAACCAAAGTCTTCTTCTGAATTGTCTGGCTAAGTCAGAGTTGGCTCTGATCCTACCTGGCAGATTGATTTGAAAAAGCTAAGCCAACATCTGTTGTGTCCTGTGAGCTTTGATTTGGAACCTCTATATCACTCTTATGTCACCAGTATTTGGAATATATATTGGTCTCCTGTGGTTTCTACTTAATAATCCTGTGGCACTGTGGATTCTTGAATAGTTTCTTAGAGGTAGATTGAAATCCAATTAATATGAAGGCAACCTGTATTCTTAAAAATATTATGGCAAATCTATGCGAATTTGTTAAGATATTATATAATATTCCCTATCTTCACAATAGTTTCATAGATTATTTTATTTAAAAAATTATGAAAGTTAAACTTTCCCCATGGCCAAATTGTAATAATAGTACAGCAAAGTTCCTTAATAGTTCTTTGAAAAGTTTCCCTGGATTTGAGCATTTGAATTTTGCTTAGCAAAATTACAGAAACTTCTGGAATAATTTCTAATATAGCCTTCCCAAAACTTGTGGCATTCCATATATTTTCATGCACAATTTAGTCCCTATCATTGGGCCATATTATTTAGAATGAGAAAGTTATAGCCTAAAACATTTGAGGATTAAAGGGCAAGGCTGTTCTAAAGCAATATGAATAGAAACTGTACCTTGGGCAGGGGGAGGGAGAGGAAGTCTAATATAAAAGAAAAATATATTAATGTGTGTCTGTGACACTCTTTACATTATGATAGGATGGCACAATCTGTTTTCGACAATGTACGATGCCTTGATGCTTAATGGCAGTGATGCTCAAAATACTTACAGATGAAAGTTTGCTATATTGGTATTCAGATGTCAGCTGAAATTGCTTAAAATATTGATAAAAGGACTTTGATTAAAGCAGTGTTGTGATTAAAGGCTGACAGAACCTGGAAAAGTTATACTTGTGAAGAAAGGAGCCCCTGATGCAAAAAAAAAAAAAAGAAGAAGAAGAAGAAATAAAAGTGAAAAATGACTGTGTGGGTTGATTGAAATGAGAATATAGTTGTTAAACCTTTTGAAGAATCAAATATATGCTTATGATCATAAACCCACAGAATCTTAGGAAATGTATATGTAGGGATTTCTCATGGTAATAATACAATTGTTAAGGGCATTTAATGTAGGGATAATGTCTCCATGTATTTTGAAAAACATACTAGAAAGTAATAGGTATCCAGGCAGATATTCTGGTATCATGCTCTAAGTCATGTATTCAGACTTTCCTAAACTAAACAGGAAATTCTGAAAAGGCAGGACAATTTCTACATGGGTGGATATTCTGCTTTATGGATGTCTTGACTAGAAATAAAAATGTACTCATGGGGAGAATAGCAGTATTGTGGCATGAATACTTATGGATGCATATTGGTCTGCCTGTATAACAGCACTGGTTTATGTTTAATTTAAAATGCTAGTTATGTCTATAAAGCCCTTCATGACACAGGGCTATATTACTTGAGGAATCATCTACTAATTTTATAATTGTCTTTGGTCTTCCCATAAGTTCCATCAGAGAAGAGTTGTTTCATATCCTTTCCATGTAATAATACCACATGGGATTGATCTGAGGTCATACATTGCTTGTTGCAATGTTTACCCAGTGGAACATAATTTCCTCCCTCCCCCCAAATGTTTGGAGTGCTCTGACTCTTTATGTTCTTAGATACTTCTACAAGGCACCAAAGACCTACTTTTTGCCCAAGCATTAGGCCAGACAGTACTGTGTGCTCATGCACAAACCTTGAATAAGATACATGTTGATTGGCATCAGTTGCTGCAGTTATTATTGTTATTTCTGTTGTTACATCAGCCTGCTGTTTTTATATTTTGTTCATTTCTTATATTATTTTTTATTTCATTCATTTTAATTCCTTGTTTTGATGTTTCTTCAAATTGTAAATTGTGCCAGAATTCTTCTTGTGAATTGGACAACCATATAATCAAATAAACTGTCATTAAAATGATGTTTCTGTGGCATAACCATGATTATATGCATACAGTGTTAATAAGAATTAGGCTTGAATTGGAACATCCTTAAATATCAAAATGGTCTTTATTATCTGTATGATACCTGTGCTTGCATATTCCTATTAAAAATACAGTTCTTCTACACTTATTTACAGTTTAACAAGAGTAGGTTCCTTCAAAGTAGCAAAGCATTCCAACCTGTAAAGTCCATACTAATAAGAAACCAATAATTAACTAGATATGAATTTCAAAGTTAAGAGTATTTTTCTTATAAAATATCATAAATTTCAATAAAAATGTCCAATTAAAAGTAATTGTTAACATTACAGAATGTTCCTAACCTTTTATACTTCAATAGCAGAGCATCATTCTACTACTTTTCTTCTCTGCCTTTCTTTCCATGTATCTTGATTATTTTCTAAATTAATTCATATAAACACTTAGCAAAAGGTTTTTCACTAGTCTTTTCTGTGGTCCTTCTGAAATACATAGTTACTTCAAGCCCTTATGAATTCACACACAAAAAATATCTGTTTTCTTCCTTGCATTTGCAGCAATGTATACCTTATTGAATACAGATGAGCAGATGAGATATAAGTATCATTATTTTTTAATTTAATAACTGGAATATTTTCATATATCTGTTATTATTTTATTTGAAGCAAAAACAATTTCACCAATATTCTCATCCTTAATACCTTGTGATTTCCTGCAGTAGAATAATTAAGCTATTTTTAAAAATGCTGAAGTAGCTAAGGGAAGCCTAGGCTAAAACAAAATTAATACTTGGAATCTCCTTCTTTGTAAATTTTTTAATATCTGTGTTCCACTAAATATAATTCTTAAAAAAATCATAACTAGGTTACTAAATGCTAGAAAAAAACATAACAATCATAATAATATGAAAGGACTTGTATGAGTGATCCAATGTGCCTGATACTAATAATAGATTGAAGGAAAGGAATGGGAAGCCGAGACAGATAAGAATATATTGAATCGTTATTGTTGAGTTAATTATGCATATGTAATATAATTTAATATTTTATTTTAATCTTAATTGAAATTGGTGAGAGAACAAAAGAAAAATAGTATCAGTCCTTACATTGTTCATGCTTATATTTCTGCAGTACTTGCACATTATAAAGAATAAATAAGGAAGGGTATGATCCAAATGTATGGACTACACTTGAAATGAGAAGGTCTCAGTAGTAAAAAATAGTAACATCATTTTTTAAAAAAAATTAGGTCCAAAGAGATAATAAAGATGCTTTTATTTATTTTCCCCAAACCATCATATTTTAATTGAGAACTAATCAAATGGAACAAAATCAGGTTGAGCTCAATCACATTCCAACACTGGAAGTTTTTAAGAAGAGACTGGACAGCCATTTGTCCAAAATGGTATAGGGTTTCCTGCATGAGCAGGGGGTTGGACTAGATGACCTCCAAGGTCCCTTCCAACTTTATTATTATTACTATTATTATTACTATTATTACTATTATTATTATTATTATTATTATCATCATCATCATCATCATCATCATCATTAACAAAATAGTATAACTATTTTATAAAAGCCAGTTTATTCAACCATATGTCAACTTTTGGAAGAGGCCAGGTCTTAGAACAGACAATGCAGGGCTACTGGAATTCTACAGGATATAAAAGTATAATCTTCAAAGATTCCCAGAGTTTCCTTCAGCTCTCTCTTATGCAGAACAGACTCAAGGCAAGGTTATTTCGAGTTTCTTTCTTACACCTTCCTCTTTCCCAGAACTGAGTCTTTTACTTAACAGTTCTTACATCACTTCATATTTCTCCACACCATAAGAACTTAATTTAATATTGTGAGGTAAGAAGAGTTTAATTATGACATCTCTTCTAGAAAAGTTAATACCATATTAATATTCCAATTCATTTTTGTGACACTTATGAGGTATATAAACCCACAAACTTTTATTCAGAAAAATATACTGAATTATAAAACTGCATCATGCTCCTTTTAAAAATGCATTTCTTAGTTGAGAATGTTTATCAATTTCATTATTTACATACATGTGACTAGTCATTGATGAATTCTTTTATATCTTCTTTGGCAGTGCCCTTCTCATCTGTACTGAAAAGAACATGGCATTGTACAATAAATGACATTTTGCTTGTTTGTCACAGTATTCTTTTACTGGCATTAAAATTCTGGAGGCATTGAAATGTTACATGCATTTTTACTCCACCCGGTAAATCTTCTTCCCACTTCAGAACAGTTTCCTTCATAAAACTTGGAAGGTACTTAGTTGCTGCAAATTATTTGTCTAATGTACAATTTGTTACTGTTCTTGCTTGCCTGCATCAGCTATCATTTTTGCGGTGTTTTGTCTGTGAATTTTACATTTTAAATGTAGGACCAGGTATAAATAACTTGGGGAAGAATAGATGTCATACCTTATACTGTGATTTGCTATCTCCTTATGCAGTTTCTTATTGTTCTTTTCTTCCACAGCTATATCCTTGGCAGTATGACACATAGCAAGCAGCAGAAGTTAGTTACTTGATATCACATGCTAATTTTGGAAGCAGAGCCTGAAATTCATTTCTGCAGATGGGCTGAGGAAAGGTTTTCTGTTTCTCTGCTGCCATTAATTTATTTAGTTTACTTTTATTTTGATCCAGAAATATTCCTATTACATTAATAAATATGTTTATTAAGACAAAGCCAGATGGGTGACTTAGGCCAGTCACTTTCTCTCAGCACTAGGAAGGAGGCAATGGCAAACCACTTCTGAAAAAACTTACCAGGTAAACTTCAGGGCCTGGTCCAGGCAGTTGCCAGGAGTCAAAAAATGACCTGAAGGCACAGAACAAAACAAAACAACCTTGGTTTGGAGGGTGATTTCTATCATAAATTGTGTGCTTTGTTTAGCTACTATGTTACAAGCCTCTATATTTTTCAGTGACAATGTATATTACTATTCCTCAAAGATATCAGATTCTGAATGTATGAAAAGAAATTTCAATCTATGAAAGTGGGAAAAAAGTTTAATAAAGCAGTATTTAGGAGGATAAAATGATCACTGATTCGTGTAACTATAACACCACAGATACCCCATCTAATTGGTATTTATTTTGATTGGCAGCTATATAAATGTACTTTGTTTCTTTAGGGTATGCATACACATTTCTGTGTCAACACTGATTGATCCAGATTCATCCAGATCTCTCTCTCTCTCTCTCTCTCTCTCTCTCTCTCTCTCTCTCTCTCTCTCTCTCTCTCTGTGTGTGTGTGTGTGTGTGTGTGTGTGCATGCACGCTCATTGTAAATTCAACTAAAATAGTCTGTGAGATAAAATTATTATCCTCACTCCTAGAACAATCAGTTTGAAAGCATCCAATTTTCATGTGATAGTTGTTTCAAAATGTTAATCCTTTTATATACTTGGCAATGAATCTTATTTCTACTGAAGGATTATATTGTTTTATAGTTGATTAGCCATAATTCTGCGGTTTGAAATTATNACTGAGAGGCGTTGTTTGGCTACTTTTAAGTTTAATGTTATTACTTTCAAAAGATGCATGACAGAAATATAGTAAAGTCATATTTGATTTGACTGAGATTTATACCAACTGTGTGTTAATCTCTCAAGACAAATAACAGAACCCGTATGTTGCAAACGTACTGAAGAGTGCCAATTATGTGGGCCTACTTGTTTTGATTTTTTTTGTTATAAGCTTTTTATTCATTTTTTCCATACAAACAACAATAATTTTTCAACCAACGTGCTGTTTGAGTTTACATATGCTAATATATATTTAATTCCTAATCCTTTATTCTTTCCTCTAGCCAATAGTAAAATAAGTTCCAGTTTTGATAATAGTCCGTTTCTTCCTTTTCTTTCAGTCTTATAGTCAATCTGTCCATCTCTGCACATTCTAGTATTTTTTAATTATTTCTTCATCTGATGGTATTCCTTCACTTTTCCAGTATTGCGCAAATGTAATTCTTGCCACTGTTGTGACATGCAAAGTCAAATATAAGCTTTGTTTATTGGTCTTTTCTGGCATTATACCTAATAAAAAAAGTTCAGGTTTAAAATCAACATGTTCTCCTAACATCTTTTCTAACCAAGTATGTATCTTTTTCCAATAGTTCTTTGCTTTATCACATGTCCACCAAACATGATAATATGTGCCTGACTTATGTTTACATTTCCAATATCTATCTGACATATTTTTAAATATTTTCGCTAATCTATAAAACATTTTATATACATTTTCTTTATAAGAAGTTGACATTGTCAGTTTATAATTTCTTTCCCATAAGTTTTGCCATCTTTCTAGTTCTATATTATATCCAAACTTTTTCGCCCATCTTATCATTGTTTCTTTAACTTGTTCTCCTTCCATTTCCAAAGTTAATAAAAAATTATACATTTCTTTAATTAATTATTCATCCGAAGTTAACAAAGTCTTATCAAACACAGTTTGTTCCTTATAAAACCCATACATTTTAACATCTTTATCATATCTAGTTTGTATTTGTAAATGTGTCCACCATGATAAATTGATGCCCTGATTTTCCATTTCTTGTTTAGATTTTAAGTGTCCTTCAGAGTTTAGAATATCTCTATATGTCCAGATTTTTTCAAAGTCCACTAAATTTGGGTGTACAAATGCTTCCATTGCTGACAACCATCCTGGAATTTTCAAATATATTTTGCTTTTTATTTTTCCCCATGTTGTTAATAATGCATTTCTTATATAGTGATTTTGGAAATATTTATAAACTTTATTTTTCCCATACCCCAATTGTAAGTCATGTCCCTCGAGATATAACAACCTTTTACTTTTAAGAATTATCCATTCTTTTAAGAATTTTAAGAATATACTTTTAAGAATTACCCATGTTAATACAGATGCTTAATAGTATAGAACCCACTCTGGTAGGCCAAATACCCCATTTCTTTTAGCATCTTGTAACATTTTCATATTAATTCTAGCTTTCTTTCCTTGCCAAATGAATTACAAAATTAATGAATTCAAATCTTCAAAAAAAATTCTCCAATTTTATAGGTATTGCTTGAAATAAAAATAAGATTTTCAGTAGTAAATTCATTTTCATTGTAGCAATTCTTCCTAGTATTGACAATTGCAAATTTTTCCATTTTTCCAAGTCCAGTTTTATTTGATTTAATAATTTTATATAATTATCTTCTTTTATCGTTGAACATCTTGCTGTCAACTGTCTTCCCAGATATTTAACCTTTTTAACTATCTGTAATTCTGTTTTTTCTAGTATTTGGGTTTTTTTGTTGTTTATCTGTAAGATTTTTAACTATTACTTTAGTTTTTTCTTTATTTATTTTCAGTCCTGCCATTTTTCCATACTGTTCTATCTTTCCCAATAGTTTAGGAATCATCTCCAAAGGTTCTTCTAAAATGAACACCAGATCATCAGCAAATGCTGCAATTTATATGTTTCTCCTTTTATCTCTAGTCCTTTGATTTCTATATCTTGTCTAATATTTCTGTTTAAGACTTCCAAAGTAAAAATAAATAACAATGGAGATAATGGACATCCTTGCCTTGTTCCCTTCCTTATCTCAAAGTTCTCAGTGTAATCTCCATTCATAAGGTGACCAACTTTTTTACAATGAAAAGGAGGACACAAATAAATTGAAGAAAAAATATCGTAAATAAAAGAAACATTTTATTCATTGCAACAATAACACAGACAACTTGCATGTGCAAAGTTTGCCAGCCGGGTGTTTTGGCGCGCTCAGCAGCAAATCCTATTAGCTTTCGAAAGCCAATAGTGGGAGTAGCACAGCTCATGCAAAAGTTGAAAAAAAAAACCCATCAAAAAAAGGTGCCGGAACGCCGTTCTGAGCGTTCTATGGGGGAAAAAAACGCCCTGCAGATTAGTCTTCAAATATCAAAAAGGAGGACATGAAGGAGGACACTTTTTGAGGGAGGACAGAACTTACAAAAGGAGGACTGTCCTCCTTAAAGGAGGACAGTTGGTCACCTTACCATTCACAATCACTTTCGCTGTTTGTTTATTATATATCATTTTTATCATATTTATAAAATTCTATCCAAAGTCCATTATTTGTAATTGCTGAATCATAAATTTCCAGGAAACATTATCAAATGCCTTTTGAGCATCTAGAAATATTAGTGCCATTTGTTTCCATGGATGTAATTTATAGTATTCTAATACATCCATTATCACTCTTATATTGTTTTTAATTGGTCTCTTTGGTAAGAAAACATTCTGGTCTGAATGTATGAATTCAGTTAAATATCTTTTCAGTCTCTCAGCCATTATTGAAGTAAAATTTTTATAGTCCACATTCAATAACGATATTGGTCTGTAGTTTTTTATCTGTGTCAAATCTGAGTCTTCTTTTGGTATTAAAGTAATATTTGCTTCTATCCATGTCTTTGGAAGTTTAGCCTCCAACAAAAATTCATTGCAAATGTCTTTCAATGGTTCACTTAATATATCTTGTAAAGTTTTATATAACTCCACTGGTAATCCATCTGAACCCTGTGTTTTTTCATTTTTTTGTCTCCTTATGGCCTCTGTTATTTCCATCATTGTTATTTTTTCTTCTAACATAGTCTTATAAGTTTCTGGAATTTTTGTAAGATTATTTTCTTCCAAATATTGAATCATTCTCTCTCTTGGAATTTCTTCTATGTTGTAGAGTTTCTTATAATATTCTTTGATTATCTTTTTTATTTCTTTATTTTTAAATTGTAGACCACCTTTTTCATCTACTAATTTATTTATCATTTTCTTCTCCTTCTGTTTTTTAGGTTTATAGGCTAACCATCTGCCTGGTTTATTTGCATTTTCAAAAACATTTTGTTTTGCTCTTTTTATTTGCTGTGCCAATTTTTCTGAGTCTGACAAATTTAATTTATGTTTTATTATGTCCATTTCTCTTTTAAAGTCTTCTTTTGTGGGTTCATTTGCAGTTCTGATTCTAATTTTTCAATGTTTTCTTTTAGTAGTACATGCTGTTGTCTTTTCTGTTTGTTTTTCTTTGCCACACATGTTATAGCTATGCCTCTAAAATATGCTTTAGCTGTATATCCCATACATTTTGTAATGTTGTATATTCTTTTTTGTTTTCTTTAAAGAAAAACTCCATTTCTTTTGTTGCTAATTCTATAAATTCTCTTTCTTTTAATATAGATTGGTTCAAAGTCCATCTTGGGTTTTTTTGTGTTCCTTTCCACATCACTTTTAAAGGGTTATGATCTGTCAATGTATCTGGTTGTATCTCAATTTCTTGCATATTCATCCTCAGTTCCGATGTCATCCAAATCATATCAATTCTAGACGTCTTGTACTCCAATCTTTTCTATCACATTGAAAAAAGTCTTAGGTAGTCTTCTTCCAGTTTTTCCTGTTTTACTGCTTTTATAGTCTATTGTCCCATCCACAATCGCATTAAAATCTACTACTAAACAAATATTTAGTTCTATTATTTTTCTGTGTAGATTTTGATAGAATTCTTTCTGATTATTTTCTGATGCATAAATTACTACCAACAATATTTGGTTTTGATGTAAAGATATTTCTGGCATCACAATTCTTCTGTCTTCATCTGAATAGATCATTTTAGCGTCTATTGTCTCTTTAATATATACAGCAACTCCTCTTTTTTTGTTGCGCTAATGCATGATAAAGTTTCCCAATTTTGGGGTATTCCAAAAGCTGAACAATGAAATTGTTTTTTTATATGTATCTCTTGCAAACAAATTGTATCTATATTTAATTTCTGCAGTTTCCTAAAAAAATTACTTCTTTTTGATGGGGAGTTTAGTCCATTTATGTTCACTGAAAAAAATATGTTTTCTTTCTCCATTTCAGTTATTTATATTTAGGTCTAGTGGATCTCGTGATCCTCTGTTCTCTAGCCGCTCCTTCACTCTCTTGCTCAAATTTCTCTTTCTGTTCTCCTGATTGTATAGTTGCTTCTTCAGATGTCTCTTCCATTTGATTCTGTTCCTTTCTCTTCTCTTGTCGATGTTGCACTCCTTCATCTAGGAACACTCTGTTTTTTCCCTCAAAATCTTCTGCTTTTCAGATTGAATCCAATCGGTATCTTGTACTATTCCAGTTGATTAAAATCCCTTCTGGCATTAACCATCTAAAGTTTATGCCTTTTTCAATCAGCTTTGTCATTAAAAAGTGGTAATGTCTTTGAGTATCTCTTACTCTCTTAGGTATCTGCTTTAAAACCACAATTTCTTTATTCTTATATTGTAATGGTTCCTCGTGAACCATTACATGTTGTTTTCTTTATAAATCTCACATGCACTTCTCTGGGTAGTTTAAGTCTCCTTGCATAGGTTGAATTTATTCGAAATACTTCATCTATCGCCATTTGCATCTCTGCTCGATCAGCTTTCAAAGCCTGCCAAGAGTGTGATGATCACAACTGCTATGTTTTCTTCTCTATCTTCAGGGATATTTTGAAATCTTAAGTAGTATTCTGCTTTTTTCATTTCTAGGATCACCACAGTCTCTTCAAGATTTTGATTTGCTTGTTCTAATTTCTCATTTTCTTGCAGTAGTATTTCTATTTTTATCAATATTTTCTGATTTATTTTCCATTTTCTGAATTCTTTGTTCATTTTTAAGCAACATTTGATGATATAACTTCAAATTGTGCCTTTATATCCAAAATTTCTTCACTTAGTTTATCAAATTTACTTTTTGTCTCTTCATGATTTTTTGCAACAATTCCTCAATCGATTTTAATGCAGTTTGCATCTCATTTTGAGCGGTGCTTATTTTTTCATGCTGCAACATTGTTTCAATAGAACCCTGGGTTGTTGGACTAGGTGTTCCCACAGATGGTGCAGAGGAGGTCTTTTTCATAAGTCTAGTAAGGTTTGGTGCACTAATTCTTCCAGCCAACTATCTTAGGCTTAAATCCAAACTGTAAAAGGAGCCAATTGCTTTAGGCTAAATCCAGTATCTCAGAAAGAGAAGACAGAATAATGCAAGCAATAAAAAGAAAAAAGAGAGAGAGAAAAAAGAGAAAAAAATGAAAAAAGCCAACTATCTTCTATTACAAACCAATTGAGAGGAAAAAGAAAAAAAAGAACAAGCCAACTACTTTAGGCTAAATCCAACTCCTCTGGTCAGGTCTTAGATGTAAAACTTTCACTGTCTCCAAATAATTTCTATTTAGTTATATCCAGAGTCAACAAATCTATTTGTGGAAAGTCTTCCCATTTAAAAAAACTCACAGCAAGAGACTTTGTTTAGACCAGGTGTTGTCTCAAGGTCACAGTCTTTCAAAAAAAAAAATATTGTTTTATATTTCTGTAGTATTTTCTTTCACCCTTAGATATCCTCTTGTTTTGATTTTTATTATAGCTTAACTTTTCTCTCTGTAATCATACTTTATAACTACAAGCTATTGTAGTTCTCAAGTAGCATGTAATATATTTTATAAATAAAATAAACTACACTTCTTGCAAGTGGTGCTTATAAAGTAAATGAATGACCCATTTCATCAGAAAGACAGGTTGTCTTAGATGTCTTATATTGCCATGTTAATTTACTAATTTGAATTTCCTTCATTGTATTAAAATTAGTTGAATCCAGAATTAATTACACTCTGAGCTATTTCAGTGAACAGCACAAGATAGGAATGACTTAGTAGACCACTTTGGTCAAATATGTATGAGCCGTGGTGGCACAGTGATTAGAATGCAGTACTGCAGGCTACTTCTGCTGATTGCCGGCTACCTGCAGTTTGGCAGTTTGATTCTCACTGGCTCAAGGTTGACTCAGCCTTCCATCCTTCCGAGGTCAGTAAAATGAGGACCCAGATAGTTGGGGGCAATATGCTGACTCTGTAAACCACTTAGAGAGGGCTGTAAAGCAATGTAAAGCAGTGTATAAGTCTAAGTGCTATTGCTATTGCTTCAAAATAAATGAAATGTTTTTATATCAATGCCTTGGTCAAAGTATCTTTTTACAAAAGTGTAGGCAATCTAGGGTCTGGGAACACAATTCATAGAAATTAGTTCATGGCTTTGCAGCCCTACAGTGTCTTTTTTAAAAAAAAATATTCATTGTTGTTTATTATGGCCTAAATAAATAATACAACAAATGGAAAAGTGAAGACCACATAAAGTATCTAAAATATGTTACTCAGCCAAGGCTGAATTCAAACTAAACATCATTCATTCTCATAAAATACTCTTCAGACTGTATAAATCTTTTGTGTTTTACTTAAAAATATTTTTAAAAATGACACATGAGACAGAAAGTTTTGTAAGTAGCAAAGTAGTTGTGGAAGTGCACTGAGATTCTGGGTCATTTAGAAGTTGACACAGACACTATACTGTCTATTTTGCTTTCAGTGTAAGAAGAAACTTGCTATATTTAGCCATTAGTCATTCTACTTTAGTCTACTGTTTTCTCACAATACAACAACATGATGTGACCCACACCTGACCCATTGCAAGACCCATCACAAGACTGTCACCTGACCCGTCTTCCCCGTCACAAGACCCACTGACCACATGAAGCCCTTTTAAGCAGAAGAACACAGACACTGACATTCCCTAAATTCTGCTGAAGATGTTACCTAGCCTAGTAATGAAACATTTGGAACCAAGCCACAAGCTTGGAGAACAAATCTCCACCTCATATAACAACATTCTACTGAAAAAGTAGAATTTCAGTGGCATACCTGATTCTTCTTGGTACTGAACCTAAACTGATTAGTATGTGGTTGGAAGACTATTAGGGAATCTTAGGATTGAAAACTAAATTAAAAGGTTAAGAGGGAAAAATCCAAAAAGGCAGTGGCATCCATATTATTGTCATAAAAATTGCATGCATGTATCCATGTAGTCACTAAGAATCAAACTTAGCTCAAATCAAGCTACAAGTATATCTCTCTATCATGTCATGTTGGGTATGGCCATGCTATTTTGGAATCTGAAAATTTCATATAAATTTCAATATTTTTTATTTGAAGCTTTTTTTGAAAGCATCTCTGCTTATGACCATATCATGGTTTTACAACAGAAAATTAAATAACATTTAATTGCATTCCTTTAATTTCAGTTAATCCTTAAAGGATTAATTTTCTGTTTACGATGGTTTCAAAACATAATAGAAAAAGAATCATATTATCTTCTTCTTTGAATAAAGAGGAGAATTGCCCATTCAAGTGACAGAGCTAAACAAAGGAAATGCCTATCACATTTTGCAATACATGTGCCCAAGAGCAATTTCTATCCTGATTTTTTTCCTCAGATATCTTTTCCTTTTCTTTCTTTTCTTTTCTTTCTTTTCCCTTTTTTGGTCTTCAGTGCTATGCCAGCATGATCTTTGCCCAAAAGCTATGTGCAAATTATTTTTGAGGTGCTATAAAGTTGTAAACTTACATATTTGAATGTGCTGGCATTTATTAAACCATTTGCATTTCAAGCAAGATACATAGCTTTTGGCCATTGTAACTGACAATGAAATAATTACCCACAATGAAATTCATTTAGTGATCCAAGAACTTGGTTTGAACTTTCTACTTGTAAAACATCACTTTAAAATATATATTACCAATTTCAAGCCTTTTTTAAAAAATGAGTGGATAAATGGGATTTTGTACTTTAATTGTCAAATTGTTCCGCATTAACTATTATTCTAAAATCTCAGATGTCAAAGCCTTTGTAGGTACACACATATAGAATTAAAAGAGGAAACCAGCTTTTTAATATATTCTTTTTTAGATTAACAGAGTTGGAAGGGACTTTGGATGTCTTCTAGTCCAAACCCTCTGCTCAAGCAAGAGACCTTATACCATTTCAGACAAATGGCAGTCCAGTCTCTTTTTAAAATCCTTCAGTGATAGAGCACATACAACTTCTGAAGGCACACAGTTCCACTAGTTTATTGTTTTCACTATCAGGAGATTTTTTTCTTAGTTCTAGGATGCTTCTCTCCTTGTTTTAACCTCTAGCCCCCTAATCATCTTTGTTGTTCTTCTCTGCACTCTTTAAATTGTGGTGACCAAAACTGGATGCAATATTCCAATGTGATCTTACCAAGACCTTATAAAGTGGTACTAACACTTTACATGAAGTGTTGATTCTTGATTCTATCCCTCTATTAATGCAACCTAGGATTGCTTTGACTTTTTTTGGCAGCTGTAGCACACTGCTGGCTCATATTGCAATAATTGTCCACTAGGCCTCCAACATCCCTCTTGCAGTTACTGCTATTGAGCCAAGTTTCATCTAATCTGTACATGTACATTTTGTTTTTCTTGCCTAAGTGTAAAGCCTTACTTTTCTCTATATTGAATTTCATTTTGTTAGATAGGGCCCAGTGTTCAAGTCTGTCAAGATCAATCTGGATTTTGAGCCTATCTTCTGGGCTGTTAGCTATACCTGCCAGTTGGGTGTTGTCTGCAAATTTGATGAGGTCCCCTTCTATTCTCTCATCTAAATCATTTATAAAGATATTGAAGAGTATTGGACTTAAAGGAGAACCTTGGTGTACTTCACTGATTACTTCCCTCCATGTAGATGTAGTCCCATTAAAGATTACGCTAAGTGCACTAAGTGCGCTAAGTGTCAGCCAGTTACAAATCCATTTGGTGGTCATGCTGTCTATCCCACATTATTCTAGCTTACCAAGAAGTCGGTTGTGGTCTGATTTGTCAAATGCCTTACTGTTGTTGGAGAGGGCATATTGTTCAAATCTATCAAGATCTTTTTTTGGATTCTGAGCTTATTTTCTGGAGTATTGGCTGTTCCTGCCAGCTTAGCAGGATATAGGAGGAATGTATGGGTGTGAATGAGGAGGATATTTGAGGAACATTTGTGTGTGAATGGGGAAGATGTTGGAGGAACGTTTGTGTGTAAATGGGCAGGATATTGGAGGAACGTTTGTGTGTGAATGGGAAGGATATTGGAAGAACATGTGTGTGTGAATGGAGAGGATATTGGAGGAACATGTGTTTCTGAATGGGGAGGATATTGGAGGAACGTTTGTGTGTGAATAGAGAGGATATTGGAGGAACGTGTGTGTGTGTGAATGGGGAGGATACTGGAGGAACATGTGTGTGTGAATGGGTAGGATATTGGATGAACCTTTGTGTGAGAATGGGGAAGATATTAGAGGAATGGGTATATGTGAATATGGAGGATATTGGATGAATGTGTGTGTATGAATGGGGAGGATATTAGAGGAATGTTTGTGTAAGACTGGGGAGGATATTGGAGGAACATGTGTGAGTGAATGTGGAGGACACTGGAGGAACATGTATGACAGAATGGGGAAGATATTGGAGGAACCTTTGTTTGTGAATGGGGAGGATATTGGAAGAACATGTGTGTGTGAATGGAGAGGTTATTGGAGGAACGTGAATGTGTGAATGGGGAGGATATAGGAGGAATGTTTATGTGTGAATGGTGAAGATATTGGAGGAACACGTGTGTGAGAATGGAGAGGATATTGGAAGAATGTGTGTGTGTGAATAGAGAGGATACTGGAGGGATGTTTGTGCATGAATGGGGAGGATTTTGGAGCAATGTTTGTGTTAGAATGGGGAAGATATTGTAGGAACCTATATTTGTGAATAGGGATGATATTGGGGGAATGTGTGTGAGTGAATGAGGAAGATATTGGAGGAACAATTTTGCGTGAATGGGCAGGATATTGGAAGAACATTTGTTTGTGAATGAGAAGGATATTGGAGGAACTTTTGTGTGCGAATGGGTAGGATATTGGAGGAACATCTGTGTGAGAATGGGGAGGATATTGGAAGGAACATCAGTGTGAGAATGGGGAGGATATTGGAGGAACATTTGTATGAGAATAGGGAGGATATTGAACAAATGTGTGTGTGAATGGAGAGGATATTGGAGGAACGTGTATGAGAAAATGGAGAAGATGTTGGAGGAGACCCAGTGTGTGAATAGGGAGGATATTGGAGAAACATGTGTATGTGTGTGAATGGGAAGGATATAGGAGGAACGTTTGTTAGAGATTGGGGAGGATACTGGAGGAACATGTGTGAGAGAACGGGGAAGATGTTGGAGGAGCCTTTGTGTTTGAAAGGGGAAGATTTTGAAGGAACATGTTTGTGTGAATGGGGAGGACATTGGAGGAACATGTAAGTGTGTGAATGGGGAGGATATTGGAGGAATCTATATGTATCAATTGGGAGGATATTGGAGGAACATCTGTGTTAGAATGGGGAGATATTGGAGGAACATTTGTATGAGAATAGGGAGGATATTGAAGAAATGTGTGTGAGAATGGGAGGATATTGGAGGAACGTCTGTGTGAGAATGGGAGGATATTGGAGGAACGTCTGTGTGAGAATGGGGAGGATATTGGAGGAACATTTGTATGAAAATAGGGAGGATATTGAAGAAATGTGTGTGTGAATGGAGAGGATATTGGAGGAACGTGTATGAGAGAATGGAGAAGATGTTGGAGGAGACCCAGTGTGTGAATAGGGAGGATATTGGAGAAACATGTGTATGTGTGTGAATGGGGAGGATATAGGAGGAATGTTTGTTAGAGATTGGGGAGGATATTGGAGGAACGTGTGAGTGTGTGAATGGGGGGATATTGGATGAATATTTATGTGAGAATGGGGAGGATATTGGAGGAACTGAATGTACGAATGGACAGGATATTGGAGTTATGTTTGGGTGTGAATGTGGAGGATATTGGAGGAACGTTTGTGTGTGAATGTGGAGCATATTGGAGGAACATGTGTGTATGAATGGGGAGGATATTGGAGAAATGTGTGTGTGTGAATGGGGAGGATATTTGAGTAACTTGTGTGTGTGAATAGAGAGGATATTGGATGAATATTTCTGTGAGAATGGGGAGGATATTGGAGGAACGTGAATGTTCGAATGGGCAAGATATTGGAGTTATGTTTGTTTGTGAATGAGAACGATATTTGAGGAACGTTTCTGTGTGAATGGGGAGGATATTAGCAGAATCTGTATGTATCAATTGGGATGATATTGGCAAAACGTGTGTGAGAATGGGGAGGATATTGGAGGAAAGTTTGTGTGAGAATGGGTTAGATATTGGAGGAATGTGTGTTTCAGAATTGGAAGGAAATTGGAGGAATATTTGTGTGTGAATGGGGAGGATATTGGAGGAACACTTTTGTGTGAATGGGGAGCATATTAGATGAATGTGTGTGTGTGAATGGGGAGGATATTGCAGGAACGTTTGTTTGTCAATGGGGAGGATATTGGAGGAACGTTTGTGTGTGAATGTGGAGCATATTATAGGAACATGTGTGTGTGAATGGGGAGGATATTGGAGCAACATGTGTGTGTGAATGGGGAGGATATTGGAGGAATGTGTGTGTATGAATGGGGAGGATATTGGAGGAACGCTTTTGTGTGAATTGGCAGGATATTGTAAGAACGTGTGTGTGTGACTGGGGAGGATATTGGAGGAACATGTGTGTGTGTATGAATGGGGGGATATTGGAAGAACATTTGTGTGAGAAAGGAGAAGATATTGGAGGAATGTGTGTGAGAGAATGGGGGAAAAGTTGGAGGAGCCTTTGTGTGTGAATGGATATTGAAAGATATTGGGGAAACATGTTTGTGAATGGTGAGGACATTGGAGAAATATGTATGTGTGTAAATGGGATGGATATTGGAGGAATGTGTCTTTGTTAATGGGGAGGATATTGGAGGCACATTTGTGTGAGAATGGAGAGAATATTGGAGGAATGTGAATGTGTGAATGGGCAGGATATTGGAAGAATGTGTGTGTCAGAATTGGGAGGAAATTGGAGGAACATGTGATTATGAATGGGGAAGATATTGGAGGAACGTATAAAGAAAAGTTACAGTATGTAGTTCAGTGGAAGGGTATCCTTTGTCAGAAGCCATTTGGGAGAAAAGTAGAGCTGTAAAGGCAGAGAGATTAATATGGAAGTTTCATAATTATTTTAATTATTTTTCAAGCAGATCTCCAAAATCTATTCAGTCATGGGAGATGTATACATCCATAGTTTCTCTGCTGAGTTATTTTTTTACCCAGCACCACCCAACTCTCTCTCTCTATAGCATAGTACCAAATTCACAATTTCATTTATGGTTTTAAAATCTAATTAATTGAATATATTTCCTTTTTCCCCTTCCCTTCCCTGTCCTTCCTTTGCCACTTATTGACTAAGCCTTGAGATGTATCACTATTAGTGCTTGGTATTAAAGGATGGTAAAGTAAATGGGATAGTCATAACACCACCCTTGTTTTTTTAAAATAATCAATAGAGTTTTTTAAAAAAAACAACAACAACACAGCAATTAAGTGTTAATTTTGAGGTTTATTGGGGATTTTAAATTGTTATAAGGCTTCTGCTATTGTATATACATACATGCATACCAGGATAAAATTCTAAGCCAAATGTCTTAAGAAAAATGACCTGACATCTGATAATATTTGCATTTTATTTTTACTAATGACCTCATTTTTCAATGCCAAAGATAAGCTTGAGGACAGTTTCATCCCTGTGATTCATCAAGGCAGGCCTGCTTTATCATGCAGCTGTATTTAAAAGAGGAGGAGAAGTTTTGTAATGCTTCATAGCTTAGTGATTTCAAGAGATCAGCATTCATCATTCTGTATCTTTCTAGGCAAGATTTCTTTTAGAAAACCTTGGGATTGAATTGATCTTTTGAATGTATTAAACAATTTCTATAATGCTTAAGTGTTACTAGTCATTCTTCCCTTGTTCTTTGTTTGCAGTTATAGGTTTTATTGCCAGTACACACATAGAGTGACTGTGAAACAAAACAAATTGTGGTCACTTTGGAAAGCAACAGAAACTCCATTCGGGAGTGCTATATAATATTTATCAACAGTTATATTTTATTTTCAGTTGGTGTTGCCTTTTGTTTGAATGTCAACATTCATTCCTCTATAGAAATATGCCATGCACAAAAACAATGTGTTCTACTGTTTCCTATTCATTTGAATGACAACAACCTAGTTTTCTGTCTTTTGTTTTTCCTTTGCTGGGCAGAAAGAAGGAGGTTTGGACCAAGCACAAATTATTTGAAGCAATTACTTTAATATGCTTAATATTAATAAATATTATTACAAGTTTGGAAGAATTGCTCCTATTATTGATGACTGCCACTAGTGCTGAATTTCAGTGCAGATTTAATCAGAAATAAATATAACTTTTTTAATATTAATGCAGCACATAAAGTATAGCATAATGCGGTAATGTTATTCTACAAGCTTTTAATCTATAACTTAACTTTATTCGAAGTCCATGTGTGTTGCTGTTGCTCTTTTTTTGGATTGGTAGATTTAGTGGGAGTTTATTTGTTAATTGTTGGATTCCAATCATCTTTCTACTAATGAGGACATAAACCAAATCAACTGTTCTAATATTAAATGATATGTAATATTTATTAGCTCATGATTATTCTCCACTTTTCAAAAATCATGTTGATAAATTGCAGGCTTCTACTTGCCACTTTTTAGTGATGTTCAAAACAAATGTAAAAGAGTTAAAGACCAAAATAGGGAAGTTTCTAAAAAGTCTTTCTTCCCAGAATAATCTTTTTAAAGAAGAAAGAACATTCACTGCAGATTTATTGTTTTGTAAAGAACCAGAAACTCTCAAATGCTCTCTATTTATAGGAAGCCTTGTTGATAGTCACTGCTAAATTATTTTGAATACATAAAGCATTTACCTTAGAGAATACCCTTTTCTATGCATGGGTAAAATTGAAGTTTCATATCACAGCATTTTTAAACATCTTTCTATTAATCTCCATCAATATGGATTTATACCAAAGAGATGAACTATACTTATAAAATAACTTAGTCTTATTTAATCAGTACATAAGCTAATGTCCAAGATTCCTGTTATATTATCAAAGTGGATTGCTTGGCACTTGAATTTTTAGGAGCCATAAAAAGGTGTCTCAGAAGAACAATGAAGGAATGGAAAATAGTGTTTTGCTGCAACTGAAATGAATGCAAATGACATCTCCCATTCATTTGATTTGCAGCAATCTGTCACCTTTTCATTTCACTCTCACACAAAATCCTGGGGATAAAATAGGAAATAGTAATGGTGAAATGGACAAAATCTGACCATTAAAATGTTTACCATTCCAGCATAGGGCCTGCAAATGCTACAAAATTGAAACTAGAAAGGTGTTAGAATTGCTGCCGGATTCTATTCATTTGAATGGCAGCAACCTAGATTTCTGCTTTATGGTTTCATGTAGAGGGTCAAACCATTATTTATCAAACTCTTTTTTTTCCTCCCATCTTTCCCTCCCCCTACATCTTAAAGATTAAATGATATTTTTGTTAAAGTTATGGTCCTGGAATACACTGAAGTATAAGCAAAATAAAAAGGCCTGAATACTTAATGTATTCTAGAATTAACTTTTGCAAATATTTTGTGAATTAGGAAAATGAACCTTAGAAATATTACATGATTTTTAATTTTTTTAGATATGATAATGTATCCAAATATGATTGTGTCAATTCTTATTAAGCCCAATCTCTACTTTTATGTGTACATTGTACTGCTGTGCAACAGTCAGATTTTTAATTAAAATATTTTGTGGCATGCATTGATAAGCACCTTCTAATATATAAAGAGTAACTTTGATGAACTTGGTGTTATTCAGATATCTTGGTATATAATATCTAACATTTATGCTGGTTGAGCAACTAGAAAATTCATCCTACCAGTTCTAAACTAATATAATTAAAAAAATCTATACAATAAATCTTTATTTTTGATATTTTTTTTCCTGCAAAGGAGTATGGAACATGAGTTAGATAGGTTCAGAGATAAATATTAGAGTGGTATGGAATCATTCTGATTTAGAATTAATTTTAAAGGTGTTACTACTATTTATTTATTTCTTGCTGAGGACATACTGTGTTTCTCCAAAAATAAGATTCGGTCTTATATTTTTTTTGCCTCCAAAAAGGCACTGGATCTTATTTGGGGGGGGGGGGGGTCTTACCTTAGGACCACCAAAGCCAGGTCTTCCACACACCGATATCTGTCGCGCTGTTGCTTGACTTCTTCAGCAGCTGCTTGCCACCACTTGCGGCTAGGCGCCATGTGGCGCATTGCACCATTGCTGCTCTAAGGGATGGGGGTTAAGCTGCCCCACACCCCCCACACCCACTTATCTTACTGGTAGGACTGCTGCAGCCAGGCCTCCCATGCCCCAACACTTGTCAAGCCATATCATGCTAGTGTCGCCGCTCGTGGCAGGAGGTTACACAGAGCTTTGGGCCATTGCCATCTCTCGCAGCAAGAAGCTGAGTGATGGCAATGGCCTGAAGAGCTGCACGGCTTCTTGCCATGAGTGGTGGAAACAGCCTGAAGCACCATGTGGCATCCTGCTGCAAGCAACAGCAACGGCCCAAAGCACTGTGCAACCTCCTGCCACCGAGCAGCAGCACTGGTGTGATGAGTTACATGTTCTGACAAGTGTTGGGGTGTGGGATCCCTGGTTGCGGCAGTCCTACCAGTAAGGTAAGATGGCATGGGACGTGTAGGGCAGCTTCACACCCCTACCCTCACCCTCACTCCCAAACTAGGGCTTATTTTGGGGAGGGGCTTATACTAGTCCCACCCCCAAAAATCAAACTGGGGCTTACTTTCTGGGGGTCTTACTTTTGGGAAAACATGGTATTATTAATGCATTTGTTTTGTTTTTCAAAAAAATATGATCATGCCCATTGCAAGGGAAAATGAAATCTATCTGAGTGACTCTGTTTTTGTGTGTGTGTGTGTGGGGGGGGATTCAAATCTCAAGAGTTTCTTTATTCAGCACGGTTGTAGCAATTATGCTTATAATCAAAGGGGAAGGCACACAGCCGAAAGAGGTTGAATCATCATCATTTCATACTTGATAAAGAATGCAAATGTAATCTCCAGAGAGCTAACAGATTATACTATCAGCATCAATGAGAATATATAAAACTATTATGTTCAGTAAACAGATAAGATATAATCATTCTTGCCTTGGACAGCTTTAAAATTACACTCCACTGAAGACCACTTCGATTTATCCTCTTTTTTAAAAAAGAAAATCTTATTGCTCTAGTACAGGGGTGTCAAACTGCCGGCCCAAGGGCTGATTGCATCAGGCCAAGGCCACACCCACCCCAGCTCCGGCAATGCAAAAAAAAAGTCACACTACGTCATGACATGTCACGTGACACGACAAGTTCGACACCCGTTCTATAGTATATAGAGAAGAAAAATACACAACAAAAAACAATCCTCCCAAAAAAAGAAAAGGAAAATGTTAAAAGCATATTATTGTTAACCCCTTTTCATTAACCAATAGTTTTGCATCTCTGGAGTTAGTAATAGAAAACTGATCTTGATAACACACAATAAATAGTTTCATATATAGTAACTGTGATTTTGGCACACACTTCTGTTTGGAAGATTTTCAGAGTGATTTTAGTGGATGTATTTTTCAACATTAATAAAGTGCATCCTTCCCCCAATATCTTGTCATTCATGGTTTTGTTAACTTGCTTTTTAGATAAATTAAAGCTGTGTGAATAACAATAGGGTACCTAGTACAAACTTTCTAGATACAGAATTTAATATTGCCACAAATGAAGGAAAAAGGGAAAACAAAAGCAAGTGCTTTGTCTTTCCATTATGGAGCAGCAATCCTATATCAACAATGTAAGATAGTAGAATAGAATAGGGCTGGAAGGGATCTTTGAGGTCTTCTAGTCCAGCCCCCTGCTCAAGCAAGAGGACCTATACCATCTCAGACAAGTGATTGTCTAGCCTCTTCTTAAAAATCTCCAGTGATGGAGAATCCAAGATTTCTGGAGGCAAGCTGTTCCACTGCTTAATTGTCCTCACTGTTAGGAAATTTTTCCTTAATTCCTGGTTGCTTTTCTCTTTGATCAGTTTCCAACCATTGTTTCTTGTCCTGCCCTCTGGTGCTTTGGTGGCAGCCTCTCAAATATTGGAATACTGCTATCATGTTTCCCCTATTTCTTATTTTATTTAGACTAGCCAAACCCAAGTCCTGCAGCCATTTTTCATATGTTTTATCAAGAAGCCAATGAATATTAAGCCAAATATGACTAATATAAGGTAAATCTATAGTGCATATGGCCTGTGTGATATAACAATTTATTTATTTATTTATTTATTTATTTATTACATTTATATCCCGCCCTTCTCCTTGCGGACTCAGGGCGGCTAACAATTGGATAAAATACAGACATATTATACACCTATTAAAATTGATTAAAAAGAAATATTTAAACTCATCAGATTAAAAGTAATTAAAACCCCTTTAAAATCCCTTAGGCCAGTCCCGCAAGTTGGAACAACCACGTCTTGAGGGCGCGGCGGAAGGAAGGGAGATCAGGGATCACCCTGATCTCTGGGGGCAGTTCGTTCCAGAGGGTGGGAGCTCCCACAGAGAAGGCCCTCCCCCTTGGGGTCGCCAGCCGGCACTGTCTGGCTGACGGCACCCTGAGGAGACCCACTCTGTGGGAGCGTACAGGTCGGTGGGGGGAAA